>NC_048598.1:7305142-7605142 GCF_003668045.3 Cricetulus griseus | reverse complement strand
GCAGAAGAGGTCAGTAGCACTTCCCGAGTGCTGGCTCCATCAGCTCGGGCTCTCCCTGGGTTCTTCACTGAGACAAAGGGTAGACCAAAGTGGGAACAGACTGTAAACACAGTGTGCTGTAGAGAAACGTGCGGGGCCCAATCCAAGGACTGTATTCATTCGCTTTCACTCATCAGGAAGCTGTTACAGGAGTCTGGACTGGGAGAGCATTCTTGCTGTCTGAGTGCTCTCTAGTTAAGTGCCGACTGCATTAGAGCCCTGCTGGGAATTGCCTCAGTTCTTAAGTATGTTTCACATTTTCCCCGGTAATATTCTTGGTGTTCACCACCATCAGCAACTTCGTTTTAATTCTGTTGTTAGGATCTTCTTCTATTCTCCAGTGATCACAGTATCTTCTAAATTGCCTGTTTGATTTCTCAGGTTTCCAAGCTAGACTCAGTTGCCTTCGTGGAATGCCTTCAAAGAATATTAAAAAATCTGGAGGGGCTCCACCTTCAATGGTAGGCATGCTTTCTTACTGAATTGTCATGTTTGGAAATGTTTTCATTTCTGTGGAATAAAAAGTCACATCCTCACTGTTTATTTATATTCTAATGTTATATTTAAAAATAATCCATTTTCTTGTAGGCTGCAAACTGGACCAGTGAGATTCCCCTATAAACCAAATCTTCTATTGCTAATAAATTAGTTACGTTTTGAACACCTGGGGAATGGCATTCGAGGGACCCTGGCTCCTGTCCTCTTCCCTGGAGGAATACACTGAAGTGCGAGCCTCTTTGATGCAGACCTGGGGCTGTTTTGCTGCAGGACTGATGTTTCTTTTAGCCAGAAGTGAATCTGATTGGGGAGGATTCCCTGAGATGTAGGTTGGCCCAGGGTGGATACAAACTACTGTATATTTTATATATTTTTCTCTCTTGTGGTTTTTAACATTGGATCTATTTATGTATTGCTTGCTTTGCCAAATGCTAACAAGAGATAGAAAATTGAAAACTATATTTAACCCAAGTATTCCTTAATATTTCTATGACTGGTTAAGATTCAGCTTTTAATCTGACGTGTGAATAAAAAAATGATGTATTGCCATTCATGGTTCATTTTAAAACAAGTCTTCTATACCAGCATTATTTAAAATACTGTGTTTTACTCAGGGTACTTTGTTTAGTAAGGGCCGATATAAGTAGGTGAGGTTGATAATCTTTGCTCGAGTTTATCTTTTGTTAAGTTTAATTCCTAGTGGATAATTGTTCTGTATTACAAACCTGTTGTATTTTATACTATAGTCTTCATTGTACTGCGAAAGTCATCCTACCTCTAAAACTGCACAGTGATCCCAAACTAGTCTATATTAGGGAATCACTTGCTGTCACATTGTCATTGGTGTGTGTCTGATCCCTGAACTGGTCACAGCTGCCTCACTGTCTCGGAACTTGATGAAATCATGTGAACCTGGCGTTTTAACAATGCTGCATGACTGAATCTCACTGTTATATCTATAGTGAGATGCTTGCTCTTCCTTGGATGGCATTCCGTGTGTGCCACCGAGTTTTAGAAATATTTGTGTAAGATCATTTTCATCAAGCAGGAGGGAAATAAAACATTCCCATTGGTGGCATAATTCTTATAATGTTATTTTTAATTGATTAATGTTTTTGGTGATTTAATGTTTTCGTATTGTATGGTTTAGATGTCATTTCATTATTTAATGGCTAAATTAAATATGATGGAAGGGAACCAAAGTTGACATTACCTTACCCAAGACGATTGTGGTCTGAAAAATTTAAAAATGAAGTAGGTAGGAATGTATGACAAGAAGTCGAAGGTGACACGGTACAAGTTGGCCCTCCTGATTGTCCCATGGAAAAGGTGGGTGATGTGCTTAATAACTGAATTAAGGTTTTTATACTGTCTCAGGGCAAAAATTCGTGCTTTTTTCCTGAATTACAGAAATGCTTTTGTTTTGTATGATGACTGTCCTTTAAGTCTGAATAAGTCACTTGCATGCCTCAGCCTATGATCTTTGCCTCACCAATCATGAATCTAGATGAGTACTATCTCGTTCTTGGCTCAGCTTTACCTATTTTTGTTTTTGGTCCACTGCTTGCTTGAGCATAGCTGGGATTTGTAGCCCATTTTCTAGGCTTATTGCCGCCTCGCTGTGCTGTTTTATAGAAGCTATTACGACGGATAGACTGGCTTCATGGTGGTGATGATACATGGCTGCGCCATCCTCGGAGCTGCCTCCGTCTAAATTGTGAAGCGGTGATTAGACTGCACTTCACAGAGATTTCCATGTATGTGTGTTTAACATGGGCCCAGCACATTGCTCTATTCAAAATTCTACTGAACACATGGGACTCCTTAAGGTGTTTTTCTCTCAACCCTGGATTGTCCTTGTTTACATTTTTACATACTGTAAATTTTTTTCCAATAAAATCTCTGACTTGAGCAAGAAAGGTAAGATTTTCAGTTTGTGCTGATGTTTTCTAATTCTCTGTATGTTTTGCTACCTTAAAAATTTTAACCTGCTAAGACAGTCACATTAAAGGTCATCCATTATTTCTTATAGTAAGAAATTAATTTCAATTAGCATAGACTCACACTGGGAAGCCAAAGTGTACATGAGATAGATTCATTTTAGGAGCAAACGCCAGCGTGTGTAGATGCAGCCTTTGAGCAGAATGGCAGCAGAGGGTCTGTGGTGGTTGACACCTCCAAACGTGCAGTGAGGAGCGCACGAGAAGGAAGTGACAGTGGGAACTGCCTGAAGTAGGGGTGTTTTCAGTTATTGCCCTCATTCCTGTAGGTTGTGTGTGGGTCTTGGGTCCTCATGTCCCCGTCAGCTGTGGACTGAATAATGTTGTGTGTGTATTTATGTTTATAGGTGTTTACTGTGTATTGTTGATTCCCAAACATGGAATAATGGATAATAGCACCATCACCGAAGCCTGAACAAACTTTTCTAACGTGTGTTCTCTCCATAAGGCTCACCGTGGCCTCCTCATGCTTAGTAACATGACAGACTCCACTTTCAGCTTGAATTTGGGGCCATTGAAGGCAGGAAAAGCACGAGAAAGCACAGAGCTCCAATAGAGCAGTCCTCCTTCCATAGGTCACAGAGCCGGGGCTGCAGGAAGGAGGCCGAGTGAGGTCCTGCTCCCTTTGTCCCCTGAGTTCTCCTTCCTTCCTGAGGCAGCTCACATTGTTCACTGCTGTGCCCATGCCCATGAATATCTGCAAAAGTTCTCAATATTGCTTTTCAGGTTGCTAGCTGATAATAATATTTCAAATTTGGAATCTGCAAGGAGGAACAAGGAATGGCTGTGTATTTGTGGAAGGCAGAGTGGTCACATGTCAGATCCTGCATATCAGATACTTCATGATGCTACAGTGTGATGAAGTAGCAATGAAAGAACTTTATGGCTGGGGTCTCTACAACATGAGGAACAGTATTTGAGGGCTGTAGCATGAGGAAGGTTGAGAACCAAGGTTTCTTCTTTTGTGAAATAGAGACGTTGTTTTCTCTATTGACGTGCTGTCAGGCTTAAATACGGTTAAAGTACATATATAGGCTTAGGTCCATCTTCAGTACATAGTATATAATAAATAATAATCGCTGTTGTTATTGAAGATAATAAACACAATACCTGATAATGCAACTTAATGTTAATCTCCAAGTGTAGAATTTGACCTTAAATTTTTCATGTTTTATATATAATTTATATATAATTTGACATTACCTTAGTAGAGTCCTTTATTTTATAGGATTTAGGTTTCTTTTGTATCTTATTTGTTTGATCTGACTTTTGTCTTTAATATAGTTTGAAGAATTTTTCTGAATGAACTTTTAGTTAACAAGTTAAGCCTCAGAATTGAACTTCAAGCTATAAAGCCCATTTCATCATGTCCCCTCCCTTTAAATCATTAAGCTATTCTTTTAGACTGAGGTTTGAATTCAGTCTTATTCCTCTAAAAAAAAAATAATAATTGTGCCCATGCATATGTGAGATTACAAGTCCTGAGATTTTATTCTTGATAAGAATTACTCACCTTTGGCATGGTGGCAAGACTAGCAATGCCAGCACTTGAGAGGTAGAGGCTGGAGACTAGGGAGTCAGCCTGTACTATTTGAGACCTTGTTTCCAAAAACCAAAAAAGGGAATTACTACTGTTGTGTGGCTAGAAACTCAGTTTGTTGGTATCCTGCTAGCCAGCCTTTTAGTACCTAATTTTAGGAGAATTGTTACCCAGGAGAATTGTTACCCAGAAGATAACAGCCAGAATCTCTGACATTTCTAGACTATATTCATTAAGTACAATTCAGAATGACAGCATGATAATGATGCCAGACTCGAGTTTGAGGAGACTGCTTTTACAACATGAATTCAAGGAACCTTACTAAAAGGTAGCTTTCTGTGGAGCCAGGATGTCTTACTCTGCTTTCTTGACAGGATCTCACTATGTAGCCCTGGCTGGCCTCGAACTCACTGTGTAGGCCAGGCTGGCTTTGAACTCACAGAGATCTGCCTGCCTCTTCCTAGCCCTGGGATTAAAGGCGTGCTCCACTACACCTGGCTCAGGATATCCTACCCCTGAATATTCCAGTTAATCTATGTTTTCTTTGGGTGAGAGATTTTTAAGTTCTATTTTGTTTTGAACTAGTGATTCATCAGCAGGTATAATCTGCACTGAAGTTATTCATGTTGTGGTGACTGCTAAAACACTGTGGGAAAAGACTCATCTTAAGACACATTATTGGAAAACCATTCTTATGGAAGACATTGTAGTAAGGTAGAAGGCTTTGCTTTAAATGTTTACAGTTGCTTGAAGACCGGTTTTGTGTGGTTACATGAACATGAAAGGTACTGGTGGTATTTATTTTGCCAAACAACAATAACAACAAAAGAATGTGATTTAGTTGATTTCCTTATGTCTACATTTTGAAATTTAAGTATATAAACAAAAGCCGAGTGTTAGCCCTTCATATAAATTGTAATATGTAATACACTGTTCATACTCACAGTACCTTGTGTCACTCAGAGCAAAGGAGGCGTGGTCTATTCCAGGGCTGAGGCAGTTCATTCAGTTGCTGACCAGGAATGACTGTTATAGGTGCTTTCTTTATGAAGTTATGTTGACAGGGACCATCTTACTGTAGTGAGCTCTTCATATGTCCTGCTCAGTGTTTGTGCTGTAGTTTCTCAATACTCTAGAGTAGGAATATTTAGGCTCTTTATAGCCTTTTACTGAGAAGGCTCATTTAAAATGGAATTGGTTTGAATAAGGGATTTAAATAACCTATTTTCTCAGACTAGTCAAAGCGAAAAGAGTTTATGACAGAAAATAAATCTAAACTGACATAAAATAACAACACAACGATATTTTCATTATGTGGTGACTGTTACCCAAGCTTTTGTTAGTGGGATTCAGCAGCTGAACCCTTTAGTATCTTTCTGCCTGGAAATTTGTATGCCTAGAGTGTTTTTGTAGATTGGAGAATGTATGTTTAGAAAGTTATATTCTAAGTTTGTTAATTATATGTTAATTTCATTTTCTTTTCAACATCAGCCTGAAATCTAGATTTTTATATATTTTAATCTTAGAAATTTTCGAGATAAAATTGGTTCTGTATTATAGAAAAGTGCAAATCAATAAAATGGTAATATTTCATGGACGAAATCCACTAGTGTGTTTACTTCAGATTTTTTATTTTGCTGTTGCTCTATATTTTGTATTGCAATAATTTAATAACAGTGGATAACTAAAAATGTAGATACCATAACATTTATTCTATATAATTGAATAGGATTAATATTAATACTGATATTCTTGGATTATATTATTAAATGTGAAACATATATATATATATATATATTTAATGGTGTATAGTAGCATATTCATTTATTCACTTACTTGCATTTGAATGCTTGTTCTCCATATTCTTAAAACTCCTTAAAAATATATATACAGATAATCAATCATGAAATTTTAATGATACAAGATGTGACCACATATATTTTTCCATAGATTAAAATATTTGTGCTTGCTGCTCTCGTGACTTAGTATAGGTGTGGCCTCCTATGCTGGAATTTGGGGGTCTTCAAAATGGTGGAAATGTGCAGTGTGGAACACAACAGTGCTTAGTATGTGCTAGATACTTTCTGTATACTGCTTACATATTTAAATTAATGTGATTAATATTCCTATAATGTAGGTTTGTGTTTACATCTTAAACTGTTTTTCCTGTGGGAAACCAAAATTCTTATGATTTGGAAGTTTCTTCATATTGCTGTCATGTTGCTAATAAATATAAATAAATTCTCTCCCTAAAGTAGTCTTCATTTCTGTTTAACATATTCAAGTGTGAGTTATGCTGAGACATCCACACCGGTCTTCACTGTCTTGAGTGGCAGCCACATCAAGATGAGCTGTAATAGTCATCAAGGGTTTCTGGCATCCACTGGATTAATGACTGGCTCTCGGTACTTTTTTACTAATCTTTAATGTTGTCCAGATCTAGAGCTTTCTGGTCAGTTTTTGTTCGGTCCATATTAATTTACTCTCTTCTCTTTCACTTCAAAGAAACTCATCATGTCTCCTGTCATGTTACTGTATTTGTTCAAGTATCATGAAATCTCTGTTTCTTACGTTTTTTTTCTCTCTTTTTGAAACCACTTGGTAGAATTCTGGGGCAGTCTCTTATAGAAACAAGATGCTTTAGCTGATATCCGATGAATAGGTTAGAGCCCACCAACTCGTTCACAGTAGGAAATGGTAGGCATGAAGGCGTAGTAAGGGCTTGGGTTTGACACATCGTGGAATAGGTAGATGAATTAGATAGATATGAAGGGGTTTATAGCAAAACAGTTTATCTGAAAATATGGGCAGGAAATTGGATCATACTGCACATGTCATCCCTGGCCATACTGATAGTTATGGAAAGTGCATTATGTAATCATAAGCTTAGATTATATTAGAAGTATAAATCCCATCCTATTCCTCCATTATGTGTGAGCCAGAGGATTGACTGCACCTTAATTTGTCATTTGAATCCTCTGTCTTACTATGTGAGTGACATCCCTTTATTCCACCAAGACTGGTCAGTACTGCTTGAACAGTGGGACAACTGTGTATGGCTGTAGATCTTGCTTCCTACCACTGTGAATGAGACTGACATGGTCACCTGTAGCTTATATTTTAATAAATAAAAGTAATCTTGGGTGGGGAAGAGTAAGCAGATGAAAGTAGCCATAGGGAACACTTAGAAATGCAGGAAATAAAAATTATTGAGTAAAATTGGTAGGATAGAATGGTTTTCAGCCTTAATCCATCTAGTGGCATCCTTTAGGTCTAACCACTGATCTTGGGGAAAGGAGCGAGCACATACATTCCTCACACCAGTTCATTCAGCACAATGGGTTAGGATTAAGACACTTTTTAAGGGGGAACCATTTCTACGGGCTTTGGCTGTCCTGTTTATGTATAATCTTAGTGACTATACCAAAGTTAATATGTCAGCACTTCAGTTCTCTTCTGCCCTGTGGTATTTGGATGCCACACCTTCTACATTTACAACGCAGTACAGATTCTTAGGTCACTGTTCTCAAAATGGCTTCAGATTAATATGTTTAGGTATCTATGGACTTTTGTCTTTCAAACATAGTCTCAAATAGACCAAGCTGACTTTGAATTTGCTGTGTCGTCAAGGTTGACATCCAGCTTTCAAATGCTATGTCACAAACTCACATCTGCTCACCCGGTCTCTTGGACTGACCCCCTGATGGATCTTCAGAACACTGGTTTTTGGGAACTCAGGAGGTATCTGTGCTTCTGTGGAGACAGATTCCTGGTGTATCTCAGCCAGCATGAGCTCTCCACGTAGCACTGGGGTGGCCTCCAGTTGAAGTACCGTCCTCAGGATTCAGAGTGCTGTGGGTATAGACATTATCCACCAAATCTGCCTATGTTTGAGACTCACAATACACTTTAGAGTCTAGTTAGCTAAACACCACTTCTACTTTGTATCCTACAGAACCTCTAAAATATGTTCTAAATACTCCTTTTTTGTCTTTAAGAAATGAAGGCTGGGCATAGGTATAGACCGTTGTAATCCTCAAGTTCTAGAAGCCGAAGAGGTGAATCATGGAAGGTTAGGGCCAGACAGGTTTGTCTACATAGAGAGTCCAGGCCAAAGGGGGCTATTTAGCAAGTCCCTGTTTCACACCTACTGTCTTTCTCAATGTAAAGGGACTCGCTGCTGCTGATTGGTGGCAATGTGAATCCATGGATGAACATTCCAGTTCACACCTTTTCCTGGTTGCCTTTTACAATGGTAGTGACATTGCCAGAGTCCCTATTATTTTCTTTCTTTTTAAAAATCAAAAGCAGGGACATAGAAATGCATATATTTTACTTTTTGCAAGCCTTGTTCAACTCTGGTTTTCTGCTTTTTATGTTGCTGATAAAATTGTTTCGATGGTCTATAAAACCCAGTTTTCTAATTTGCCTTTAGATATGTCAGGTGCCTACCATCAGAAAAGTTCAAAAATCAATGATGGGTAGAACACTTCCAAATAATATTTAAGAAGCACTTTTTTTTTTTTTGTTCTGAAATCACCTGTACATCCTCCAACTGAAGGTCAATTTGCAAAACTGGGGATTCATGAAGAAATTATATAGATGGAAAAGTTCTCTTGTACTGTTGAATTAATATATGCCAAGTAGGTATTTGCTGGCCTGCCATCTAAGAAATTGGGTTCCATTAACCTAGAGATAGCCCAACTGTATACCTCAGTTTTAAGCCAACAAAATTTGTAATGTTTCTGTTTAATTAATTGTTTGCTAATCATCATAGTAACTTAGGGAATTTGGATAATTTTTTTTTTTTATTCTGTTAAAGTGTAGCACCTTCCTCTTAGAGTTTCATGTATGGATCAGGAAATTGATTGGTGATGGTTTACTATGAAAGTGTTTCAGATCTGGGTAATACTGAACCTGTATTACAGGTGTAGTGGTGTGTTTTTGTTAGTTACACTATATTGCAGTTACATTTAGAACTATGCACTGGACTGTTAAAGATTTCATGTTAGCTTGGATTTGTAATATTTAGGCCAGATAGTAGTATTTAAACTCTTATATGTGCCTTTCATAGGCTCTTCTTCTTCTTTTCCGTTACAGTGCTAGGGATTGAACGAAGACCTCCCTCACGCCAAACAAACATTCTACCAGTGAGCTACATTCCTAGCTCTCCTTGATTTTTTTTTTTTTTTTCCTAATTTTGAGGTAGGATCTTATTAAGCTACCTAAGCTAGTGTCAGGATCTTTCTCCTGCCTCAGCATTCTTAGCAGGTCTGAGTACTGTCCTGAAGCTTTTCTTACTTTTTGATTCACAAAAACATTACTGTTTTTTTTTTTTGAGGGGGGATAATCTTGAGACAGTTTCTCTGTGTAGCCTTTGCTGTCCTCTGTAGACCAGGCTGGCCTTGAACTCACAGAGATCCGCCTGCCTCTGCCTCCTGATGTCTGGGATTAAAGGTGTGCCTGCACAGCCACAAAAATATTTCAATGCTTCGCATCAATTGTTATTTTAGTAAATATATATTACATCTGATTTAGAAACACGCTGTTTCTAGCTTCTGACTTTAGCCACACATTCTTTGATACAATTGTATATCCATGAAATTTTTGGGTATTTTTCCTTTGTAATAGTTTAGGTTAGGTATAATCAATTAGACATGTATATCTTTGTCCTTAAGTGCCTAAGTTTGACTAGCATAAATTAATTTGAAAAGGGAGAGGGGCGAGAGAAGCACTTATTTAGGGCAACAGTGGTTGTAGTGGGTTTTATTGTTGAACTAAGTGGTACCTAATGAACCACATGCGCAGCCGACTCTGCCCTCTTCTTCCTTCACACGAAGCTGCCCCTTCTCTGAAGCCTCCTCTCACCACTCAGGCTGTTGTCTCATTCTCTTACGTTGGTACATTAGTTTCTCTGGTCTAGTGGTTTTCCTTGCTTCTAATCCTTATTACTTATAACTCCAAGTAAACATTGGTAAAACATCCTAGGCTCTTGATTTCCCTGTTTAAAATGACAAAACAGCTTCCATTCCCTTTGTAATAAAATCCAGAGTTTTTCTGTTTTCACTGCTTACCTCCTGATCTTTGACAGTTCTGTCCTTTCCAGATGGTCATGGGCTTTTGAGACTCTGTCCCTCGTCAGCCCTTTCAGTATTTAAACTTTTCTTTCTGTGAGGCTCATACACTTGAAGGAGTAGCTCCTGTTCTGTACCTTTCTTCAAGACTCTTCTCTGAAATGGCTCCCTCTCAGCTCTTCATGTCTCCATCTGTCTTTTTACCCATCCATCCATCCACCCATCCACCCGTCCATTATCCATCCATCTATCCATCCCCCATCCATCCCCCATCCATCCCCTGTGGTTTTATGCTGTTTATCATCACTTACTTTAGTGTCATGTCCTTCATTGCCCCGTGCACACCATGACAGTCCCCTTCCCATCACAGCTTGTGCTTACTGCTTTTTCAGGATTGATTATGATTAACTGTGTCTACACTGTTTTTAAGGGTGTTTTCGATAATTAACTTGTTAGGATGCCAGTGTAATTGTAACATTATTTCCAACAAATACTGTTTTCTAAAGTTCTTCATTGTTTATAATCTGACTGATTATGTATGCATTCCGTAACAATAGAAGCATAGAATATTGTTTGATCCTGTGCTAACAAGTTAATTGAATGCCTTGTGACACATGCCTTGCTTGTTGGCTGTGCGACTGGTAGATCCTTAGGAACTCTACCTGGAGGGTTTCCTCTTAGGTCAGGAGGGGAAAGGATGACTCAAGTCCACCAGCTGCAGGGAGCGGTCCATGTGCAGACTTCCAGTGAATCCCCAGGACTGTAATACTATCCTCTGGGGAGGTCCATAGGAATGGTTCCTTTCTAGTTTGAATTTTCACGTGATAAACTTTGACCCGTGCTGAGACATAGGGCAGCAGTTGCTGATATGAGTGTGGGCCAAGGTGTAGGATCCTGAATCAGCTTATCAAAAGCAGATGTCACAGGCCTGGAGAGATGGCTGGGTGCTTAAGACCACTTGTGGCTCTTCCTGAGAGCTCAGATTTGATCCCAGCACCCACACATAGTGGCTTACAGCCTTCTGGAACTCCCACTTGAGGGGATCTGATGCTCTCTTCTGGCCTCCGTGGGCAGCAGGCACCTCTGGAGTGCACAGACATACGTAGAGGCGGAAACACCCATACACGGGGGAAAGTCAGACATCACCCTGGGACCTGTTTAAGTCATGCTGCTCCTCCAGTTCCCAAGCCTTCCTGGGGTCTGGTGCTTCACGTGGCTTGCTTTTGACTGCTGCTTCCTCGAGATGCTTTTGCAGGCAGAGCTGAGCAGCAGTCTTCCAGCTTTGATTTTCCATCTTTGATAGTGTTTCCTTTACGTTCTCTTTGTCATTGTGGAGTAAACCTTTTGAGCCTTTTATTGACCTTTTTAGTCAGGCTTTGGGAGAAACCCGAAATAATCTTAATTGCATGACTGGGTTATATTGCCTGGGAAGTCCTACCTAAGGCTTTTAAATTTTGATTATTTTAAAAAGTAATAGATACATAGGTTTTGAAAATCTAGAGGACAAGCCTCCATCCCCGTGCCATCCCTACCATGCTAGTCCTACGGGTGTTTTGGACTGTCTGAGAGATCACAAGCTATACTTAAATTTTCATTTGTTTGGCATCGTATTTCAAATTATTATGTAATTTACTTTTATAAGTTTCTTATAGTTGTAATGGTGTCTCTCGATATTTAGTGTTATTGTATTCTCTGTGAATGTCCATTCATTTCGTACAAAGAGCCTAAGGAGGAAACTGAGGGACAAATAGTTTTTCTGGGGCCCAGGGACCTGCTTCAGTGAATAAAACTGCTTGCCATGTTGTTGTGCAAGCATGAGGTTCCCGGCATCTGCATAAAAGCTGGGTGTGGCTGAGCCCTGGAAATCCAGGCGGGGAAAGGATCACCATGGCTTGCTGGCTTGCTGCCCTGCAGGAGGAGCATGCCTAGGAAGAGTATACCAGCTACCAGCTCAGTGGGAGACCCTGCCTCAAGAGAATAGGGTAGTGTTAGAGCAAGCAGGATTCCCGATGTCCTTTTCTGGCCTTCCCAGAGACAAGTATGAGTGCACACATGGACACAGGCACACAGTAGACAGCCACACTTGTTCAGGGTTAGTCTGAATAGTTGATAGTGTCAGGCCTTAATCTGGACTGTGGGCCATGCCTCAGCATGGAACTGTCAGACTGCTTAGGCTTTTCTACAAAGGTAAAATGCTTGTATTCCCAGCTGATATTATAAATCTCGGATGGGCCTAATGGCTCCCCAAAATAGTACATTTTAACTATTTTGGTCATCTTAGTGTATTGGGCAAATCATTATTTTGTATTTGGTTGACCAAACCTAATGTTACGTTTTTCATCATGTAAATACACGTCCCTCCCTCTTCCTAAATTCTCCTTCCTTTACTCCTACACCATCTCTTTTTCTCACTGTTCTTTGATCTTTTTGGTTTAACGTTTTAGATCATCATCAGCATTGTAATCTCTTTCCAATCCATTAGAAAGAAAGCTGTTGTGTTTCTGTGAGGTTTTCTGTTCTGAGCGGTTTGGTTGGAGAGAGAGCCCTGCGCCCTGGAGTAGCCAGGCTTTCATCAGTAGTGTAGCCCACTTCACCTATGCACAGCAAGATTTCCCAGAAACTGAGGAGACCTGAGTGCTGAGTGCTGAGTGCTGAGCGCCAGCTTTCCTCAGCAGACTCGGCTTTCTGGGAATTGCCCTGTGCACCTTATTTCCGCTTGCAGGGTTCTGGCCTGAAGATTCACTTTTCAAAGACCACAAGAATAAATGTATTGTCAGCTTCATATGTTATTTGATCAAAATCTAGTAGGGTTCTCACCGATGTAGATGTGGGAATTTTTATTGAATGCTTAATCTTTTGAAATTGTTGCAATTTTTATAGAAATAAGTAATTTGGCTTCAGCGTCAACCTTGGCATTATCTGACCTCTTCACGTTTGACTAATTGTTTTCCTTATTACATTTCAAAATATTATTGCAGTGGGTGCATGGGTGTATTCCCATAATCCCAATACTTCCTTGTAAGGCTAAGCCATCAGGAGTTTATGGCTAGCCCAGGCTAGGTGAGACCACCTCTCAACAAACCATCCATCTTACCAACTAAGATATTGAAACACAAACAAGAGCACACAATAGCAAAAGCCTCTAGCAGCTTCTCGGCTTCTAGAATCCATTGTTTGCTCCAGTTATTCTCCTCATTGTTCCCTGGAATACAGTATTGGCACTGTCTTTCCTTGACTAGCTCTCATGACACTATGTCTGCTTTTGAGATACGTTTACTTTGTTTTGGAATACTCTTAAAGATGTTTCTCTCCATATGTAACTCATGTTTCCCAGTGTAACACTGTGAAGGGCAAGAAGGGACACTTTATGTATGGAAAAAGTAGAGTTAGATTCTTCCGACATACACACACATACACTCTTTAAATTATCTCATTTCTGGTAGGTAATTGTTGATTTTATTTCATCACTATGAGAATATAAACTTGTTTTCACAATAATTTGTAATTATGAATTTCATTAAAAGTGAATTAAGACATGAATATGTATGAAGAAATTAGATGTTCTAACCATGAATATATGGCATCCCAGTGTCTTGAGTGAATTACAGGCTTTGCTCATTTCTGGGCCATTTGTTTTATATATAGATTAAATGCAGATAATTATTCATTTGACAGGTTATTTTATTACTTTGATATATCTCAAAGTACCATGTGCAGTTATCGGGTGATTACTGTAATAATTTGATTCATTAATAACTAAAATTATCATTTTATATGAATTTAGATTTGAAAATTGGAATTTGGATTTGTTCTTCTGATTTTTTGGCTTAATAATGTACTTTTAAAATTGTGGGTTTTAATAATTTCTAAGCTTATGTATTAAACATAAAAATCTATTCTAGAGTCAAACTGGCTATATTAGCTTCTGTAAGAAAGCATGAATGTAGTTTAGATTTGCATTTCACTTTAAAAAACAATGAATTAGTTTAATACATTACATTGATGTATTAAGGTTAAGATTCATTTTTAGTGTTTATCGTTCCTTTAGTCATATTCGGAGAGTATCTAAATGTTTGATAATTATTCTCCTACTTAATCTAACACTTCTGCAGTACTACATGGCTTATGGGTAATAAGTGGTTAAATTGTTTAGAAACTATTTGCAAATTTACTAAGATTCATTCAGCAAAGGAATAAAAGTTCCTAATCGAATGCCAAGTTTGAGTGCCCGTTCTTTAAGTTTTGTTTGGTTTTCCAGTAAAGGTTGCCCATTCCTGACTCAGTCCATTTTACCTGCTTTCCTGGGCTGTCGCAGAAAAGCACATCTCTTCTGTCTATGTAATGCATTTTATTTAATTTTATAGTTTTTATGATACCATATATTAGAGATTGCCAAAAATATAGAAAAATTTTAGAGAACATTTTTGGATTTGATGGATTACCACTCTTGAAAGGGAAACAAAACACTAAATATTTCTAATCCTGCATTATTTACCGCATGGGTGGCTAAATGCTACTTTCAGCCTCATAAAATTAAAAGGGAGAAATCTGCCAACTGTAGCAGGAATTGGATTTAGGAAGAGTGGTACAGAGCCAAAATATTGCTACAGAATTAAATGTCAAAAATCTTCTTTAATAGTAGATATATAGGTCACAGTGCTTGGTCATGATTAATACATTTAATCTGAATCACTGAAAGTTGCACTCTCCTTTTCCATAAAATACAATAGGACACAAATCAGTTTTACTGTAGATGGAGAACAATTGGAAAATAATGCATCTTCCCGCCCAATAAATTGTCAGTTATACCTTTTAACTAAAATCAATTCATCATTCCAAAATTTATTGCAATTTCTAATAATAAATCTCCTCAAATGTTTATTCATTTGGCTTTTGATACATTTGTGCCATTTTTGCTATGGTCTAATGTTTTCTCTTTTGATTCATTGTAAATTAGAAAATCTATTTTGAGTCAATTTTCTACTGAGGAAGTTAAAATCTATAACCTCGAACCTTCGTCACTCTCCTGTGTACATTTTAATACCCTTGAACTTGAACTTAAATGCAATCCAGTCAGTTCTTTTTAGTAGCAGATGAAAAGACTTTTCAATGTAACTTCTCAAGTAAGGCTGAGATTTCATAAAACAAGTACATAGAAAATTGTTAGCTGATAGTTGTCATTGATTCATTTTGAATCAAAGGTAGAGATACAGAGGTCCATGGGGTTATGCCATCATTTCATATAAGTGTACACAAGGAAAAAATATCTGTTTGAGTTAGAATCAAATACTGATCATAATTGGAACCTACTTCCCAACATCGTTAACTTGAAAGTGGCATTCCAAGTGAGTACAGCTAGCTGTGTCCAAACCCAGGCCTTATACTGAGGTCTTCTCATTAATTCTGATCTCCACTTCAGCTGTACATTTTTATTTTATAAATACGCATTTCTATATTGCTGTTTCACAATCCTTCCTAAGCCTGTGAAATCATCTGGTTGTCCTTATGAAATATACATCGGTAGAATAGAGTTGTTATCTTCGGAAATTTCAGTATGCAGTGTTATGAACCTTCTCCATCTTTGTTATCTTAAGTTACATTTCAGAGCATTTTCCCCTGACAGTGCACAGTGAACACTAACGATAATAACTTGATTTTAGACTGTCTTCATGTGTTTCACACTGGAATCAGTCTGGTGTTCCTTTGTTCTCATCAGCACTCCCTCCCACTACCCTTTCATAGAGAGTTTAAGAATGAGGGCAGGGATTAGCTTCTTTCTCACTAATTTAATGAGAATGGGGCCGAGTGTCAGGTTTAAACTTCTAAACTTTGTTATATAGAATTCTGCAGCACTATTTCACAATGGCTGCTCCCAGGAATGGAGATGACAGTAACTGATTTGATTGAAATCATAACTTACTGGCAGTTCTATGTGCTGTAACCATAGAAGATGGTACATTACTAGTGGACCACTAAAGCACGATACTGGTGTGGTCAGAGCAGCCTTCAGAGAGGTCAGTATTTTGGCTAACTTCATATTAACATGGATTTTTACTACAAAGGTCAGACTTTGCTTGCAAGTCCTTTTTCTTTATTTGGGGGTCTTGTGGTATTGAGGATTGAGCCTGGGGCTCACCCATCAGGTCTCTTATTTATCTCAAAATAGTACATTTTTAAAAAGCCGTGAACTTAAAAATTAAAAATGCAATTAAAAATGTAATAATTTTGATATAATTTAAAATATATTATTCATTTGGTTTAGCCAAATTAATTTCTATATTACAAATTAGAAGTTTTGATAAAACGCAGCTAGCCCTACAAGCTTTAATCTCTGACTTCTGTGTACTTCTTAATTTGTTTTTCTTATCACATTAAACATGAAAGTATATCAAATCATGTTCTTTCAAGTAAAAAATATATAAATGTCCAAAACTTGTGTCTTCTAAAAGACCAGTAATAGTTTTTATTAGCATATATTAATTATACCTAATAATACTTTCCTTATGACATTTTACATATGTATATAATGTCCTTTGCTCACGTTTACCCTTTTGACCCTCTGTTGTCCCTTCTTCCCAGCTGGACCCCCTTCTGGTTTCATGACTTTTGTTTGGCAAACCAGTGGGTTTAACTAGTGTCATTTACAGGATCCAGGGTGACTTACCAGTGGCTACAGAGCAGAAGAAACCTTCCTCTTTGCTACAGCAACCATTAACTGTCTATACATTCTTAGGGAGGGGTGGGGTCTTGTGAGCCCCTCTTCCTTAGCAACACCCCTCCCCCCTCTGTAATGGAATGTTATCCACACCCAATCCTATGAAGGCCTTTGCATCTAATCTCAGGCTCTGAGAGTTCAGAAGGGCCAGAGTTATGTTGTACCTGGGAAACAGTGCTCCCTGGCACTCCATCCCATCCACCAGCTCTGAGCATACCAGTTTAGGACTGCGCACTTGGATGGGCTATAAGTTGCTATAGTTACCTCCCCACTACAGAAAGAAGCTTCTTTAACCAGAGTGGACAGCAGCACTGATCTGTGGATGTTATCGTAGAGCAGCTGTCAGTTTGTTGGTGCTGGTGCCCGTTATTTCTTATCTAATTGATGAGTGTCAGATGGAATTCCTTTCTGTTCTTCTCTGGATCTTTGGCTCTAGCTTCTTTTTCCACATTTGTGTCCTTTGTCTACCTAGTAGCTTACATCCTGAATGTGCCTCTTCAAGCCTCTGCTGTTCCCCTACTGCTGTTAACCGTTTGAAATCTTGCACCCCAGCTCAGCCACATAAAAACCAAAGACCAAAAAGATCTCTTTGTGTGGTACTTACAGTCACCAGTGAAATGACTATGTCTACACTCTTGGAAATGTCCCCTTGAAGATGCACCTTAGGCACAGCTTCCTCTGAAATCCGCCCCTGCTGAGGCGTCACTTCCCTTCAGCCTGACTGCCCACTTCACTGCTGACAGACTGTTGTGGCCATTTCCGGAATAAGGCAAATGATCCAGATGGAAAAAGACAAAAAATTCCTTCCATCCCATGTTTTACTGACTATATGTCCTTAGAGTAGATCAGAGCAAATGAGACAGTCTGATTTACAAAGGATCTGCTATTATTCATCTGCTTGGGACACCCCAAGCTCAGATGTCTGAGGCTGCAAGGCTGAGCATGTGCTTGTAAGGAGTAGCTTAGACAGTCTCATACTGGGGCAGGCATGCCTCTGTTCTCTAGGACAGGTATTGAGATGCAAGTGGTTTAAAGAAGTGCTCCAGTCAGAAGGAGAGAAAGGTGTTTACTGGCCCAGTTCTGCAGTGCATAAGTGCCTCCTCCTGCAGAGCATAAACTACAAGTCAGCTATGACTAGCATGCTTCCTGGACGTGGGAGGATGGGTAGATGAGGGGTGACTACGTCTTTGTAAAAGCTAAGCTTAAATGTGTACTGTGAGAATGGTCAGACATTAAGTGGGCCTGCAGATCCTTTAGTGATAGCATCCTCTGTTAGACTATTTGAGAGTTCAGGCACTTTTCTGTCAAGTTATTATTATCTCTGCTCCCTTTGTCCTGGTTTGAATCTAAACATCCAAGGCACCCATTGCTTTTTGTCTAACTCTTGACAGTAGACTGAAATTTAGTGATTCTTTTCTGTAGGATCGTGTATTGTTTAGTTTTCTACTTGTAGGAATGTAACTGTCTTATATTTGTTAGAAACTGCTTTGTAATGGTAAATCTTTCCACCGAAGCTGCTCCAGTTCCGCCTGCCACGTTAGGGCTCCAAGTAACATACAGATTTATATTATTTTATAATGCTGCTGGCCAATTGACTAGGATCTCTGATATGCTAGCTCAGTCTTTTTTTTTTTTTTTTTTTTTTTTTTTTTTTTTGCTAGCTCAGTCTTAATTATCAACCATAATCATAAGATTTATCTTATGGAGGACACCTGAGGTAAGCGCCTCTGTTGCCGGCAGATCACATAGCGGCTCCAGAGCAGAGAGCAGGAGGGTCTTTAACATTCTTGTTTAAAGCCTATATTGTTTTTACAGTATAGGATTTAATTCAATCACATAAAAACAAAGACCAAAAAGACCCTTTTGTGTTTTTCTTATAATCATCAGTGAGATGACTACCTCTACTGTTATTGTGTGAAAAGTTGGTCTCAAATGACCTCGATAAAAGAAAAAAAATATTCTCAAGAAAAATATACTGTAATCCCAAACCAGTGTGCCATTCTGCAAACCTGTTCAGGTACAAGCTTCACTGGAGTACTAGCTGTTACAAACATGACTGTTTTCAGTTCATTAGAAAATAATAAATGAAAATGATTTGAGATATACTCATTGGGTGGTGCCGTGCTCTCACATGAGTAGGGCTTGTCTGACTTCATTTAACTTTTCTATGGAATCTGAAAAGGAAAACTGATTTAACCTGTAAATTTCCTATTGCTTGGATTGTCTTTTAGAGTATTTGTTTGCTTATAAAGCAATTAACTGGTTCTACTGTATGATTTTTTTTTTTAGTTGCACCAATAACATGGGTTTTATTATTACATTTTCATACATACATGTGCCAGGTACATCGCTCATGTTCACATGCCTCTATTACCTTCTCCATCCTCTCCTCTCTGTTAGTCCTCCCAAAGAGCTCCCCATCTGGCTTCATGTCTTACTTATTTTTAATCTGGAGTTCACATCTGAAAGAAAATGTGTAACATCTGCCTGGTAGTCTGCTGTGTCCTGTTTCTTATTTTGCTTAACACGATCTGTCCATTTTCCTATAAAGAGATTTTTGTTTTATGTTAGTACTGGGTGTCAAACTCAGAGCCTTACATGCTAGGCAAGCACTCCACCGCTGAGCTACAGCCCACATCCTTGCTGTTTGTCTGTAACAGGAAGACAGCCATCTCCAGGACTGATTGTGTAAAGAAGTAGACCTTGAGACCTGTTTTACTAAAGTGATGGCCGCTTTCCAGGTGAAACCAGGGTTGGAACTCTCAACAGGAAAGTCCTGTGCAGGATAATAGATAGCTTAAAGTACCCACAGGTTTTCGGCTTCCTAGGTGAGGTGGTGGCATGCAACAAGAGGGAAGGGGCAGGTACTGGCATAACAAAAGACTCGGTCAGTTAACTGAGGCAGTCGGCCATTCTGGAAGGTTTTAGGATTCCATACCAGAGTAACTACATTTCTTAGTTACTTAGTGTATGAGTTCACATATAGCAGACCAGAGTAACTGCATCTCATATCACCCAGGAAGACAAACCAACTTTTGCTCCCTGAATTGGCCCACATGGAAAGCTCACTCTTACTTACTAACCTTATTGTTACTGTTATGATAAAGCATGAGGGGGACCTTGGTGGATTCCATGGCAGGCGAGGGTGACTGAGGAGGAGGGACAAAACATGCCAGGCAGACAGAGCTTAAGTTTTATTAGAAAGGGAAGGGGTGGGGGAAAGGTAAAGAGAGACAGAGAGAGGACAGAAGAGAAGAGGGAGACAGAAAAAGTCCTGTCTGCCCCAGGGAAACAGCAGGAAAGAGGGGAGTTGGAAAAAGAGCAAATGGGGGAGGGGGGGTCCTTTGCACCTGGGCTGACCAGGGTACCTCCTGAGTGCATTCTGCCAGGTGACGGGGCAGGGCAGCATAATGCCTGAATCCTGTTACTGAAAGTGCCCCAAAGATGTGCTTGTCACTGCTTTCTGTTGAATTCATTCAAACAAATAAATTACTAGTCACATAATTGATTATATTTTCATTGTATTTAAAATACATAATGCTGGATTTATGCTTAGAGTAAAATAATTTATTCTTTCCATTAAGTTGTTACCTCACTCAGGGAGGAGAGTATGCCTTTCTCCATTGAAATCAGTTGACTTTTCAAGTAGAAGGTTTACCTGTGTAGAATGTTCTTTTAGGACGTTTTAATCTGCTTCGCCTGTTAACATCCAGTGACATGTATGAATGATGACCCTAGTATGTGAAAGCCGTTGTGAGTCAGAGATTGCATTTTGAAGTGTGTTAATAATATGGTTTGGAATTCTTCAAAGACTGACACAAATTGGATTAGTTGAGTTAAATTTGAGCAAAGTGCTTCATAAGAAAGGAAAGAAGAAACCTCATTCTTTCAGTGGTGAGATCATTTCACTAGTCACAATAATTAAAAGCACAAAGCTGCCTGGGAAAGAGCAGGTTCTTGATGGATTCTGAGATGTCGTTGTTGGACACAGCACAGCGTGGCTGTCAGGACACAGCTGCTGCCAAGTCTCTCTGTATGGCCCAGATTTTCCGTAATTCTTGGTGAGGACCTAGCTCCTGCCTTTGTTGATTGTTGATTTGTCTTTCCTGTCTCTGTGCTGGACTCTTCAGCATGTTCTGCTGGGACCCCACCTTGAGTTTTTGTGTTGTATATCTTGAATTTTTCTTTGTACTTCAGCGTCTCCTTGGCATCTGGTTCAGGTTTCTTACCCTTTTCCTACTTTTTAGATGACTAACATTCTCTTGCTTGTTTTGCTTTCTTTTTTCTTTTTTAACTAAAATTTTCCTAGATCTCATCTTTGTCTTTTGCCATTATATTTCTAATTCCTATCTTTGTGTAGGAGGCAACTAGGTCTTTTTTTTCTTCCTTGGAATTCTAACTCAGTAGTTCTCAGCAAATTTTCCATCTCAGTACACTGGGGAAATAATAACATCTCCTTATATGGGTTTTTAAACCAAGGGTAGGGAGCATCGCTCAGCCTTCCACTGTAGGGGAACCTGTAGCCAGCCCCTAAGTAGGCGTGGTCTCTCTGTAAGTAAGGCTTTTCCCTATTAAATACCCTTATATTTCTACCTGACTCCGTATTGGTAATTTCCCACTATACTCCACCACAATAGTGGGGGAAGAAAAGGTATAGTTTGAAAGTGCCATCAGGGTAATGTTGGAGAGCTAGTTGTGCTGGTCTCGGCTGGTCTCTGGGTCCTGGTACCTGCTGGCTCTTTGCCAACCTAAGAATCACCATTTCACGATCAAATTGCAGCCTTTTTCCTGGTGATTTCCATGAAGATTTTCATGCAGATTTGGCTGTGCCATTCCCACCCCCACCTCTTCATTGGGGATCTCATATAACCCCAGCCTGAACTGCAGGTTATTTTGAACTCTTGAGTGCTGGGATTACAAGCACACACCATCCTATCAGGTATATGAATCTTTTCTTAAAACACTGAAAGAAGATGTAGTTTATGTAAATAGAACTTTTGTTGTTGTTTTTATAATGAAACTTAAATTGTATTTAAAGTGAAAATTGTCATTGAGCTCCAGAACCAAAAGGTATTTTCTGAGTGGCAAGTGCTCAAGAAGCCAGAGGCGGTAAATGATTGATGTTAGGAAAGTCAGCCACTTGGGATGTAGACTTATACACAACTCACATAAGTTGTGTCATACCAGACACATAAATGTATTGCACTTACTGGGAAATAACACAGAGGTCGTTTCTACTGTGCTTTGGCTGACTAAGTTTTTCTAAAGAACACTTTATGAAATGTAACATTATTTAGTAGAAAAACCAGGAATATGGAGTTAAAGAACTACATTTGAGTTGCAGCCTAGAGCCTAAGGCAGAGGCACTTTGTTCTGCCTCTTCTGCCTATCTTTAATTATGTCCTTCATATGGCCTCTCCCTCCTCAACAGCATCTCCTGTCGTGTGGAGTTACCTCCTCCTATTTGGCATTATTAAGTGCTTTGATTTAGAGGTCAAGGGACTCCTTTCTGACTTGTCTGCCTCTCTTCTTGGTGTCTAAAACAGTATTTTACACATTACAGATCATATCCTACTTTCTGTTGTTGTGATAAAGCACACTGATGAAAGCTACTTCAAGGAGAAAGGGTTCATTTTAGCTCTGTTCCAAGATACGGTGTGTCATTACAGAGAAATTGCAGAGGCAAGAGCATGAGACAGACATTCACATTGCACTCTTGTCCGGAGTAGAGAGGGGCAGACTGACGCATGTATGACCACACTCAGCTTGTTTTCATCATTAAACAGTCCAGGACCCCAAACCCAGGGAATGAATGGCGCTACCACTGTGGGCAGGTCTCCTAGCCTCCACTAACATTATCCTGACACACCCACAAGTCACCCTAATCTAGACAGTCCCTCACAGAGACTTTTACAACGATTGTGTGAAGTTGACAATGCAAACTAACCACAGTAGACCTCAACATATTGCCACAGAATTAGCCTGGGGTTCTTGGGAATGTTAATTTAGACTTGTTTATAGATACTCCTTTTTGGAGAAACCTGTGCTATCCATTTTCATTTTAAATCAAGCCCAACTGAAAATGTGGTTTTTATAATCTCTGGCTAGCCTGAAAAGTAAATACTCGTGTATGTCACATTTGTGATTCTTGATAATTGTGCTGGGAAAGAAACCTGTAAGAGATCTGGGACAAATCAAGGCCTTTGGGTAGATTTCAGTGTGGGTGGTGGTCAAGTGTGGGTGGTGGTCAAGTGTGGGTGGTGGTCAAGTGTGGGTGGTGGTCAAGTGCTAAGGAGTTTCAACTGAGGAAAGATCAGGTCATTTAAGTTATAGTATGCTCTACCTGGATGAATATTAATGATGAATTGTCAAAGGAGCATGTGTTCATCTAGGCGGCCCACCTGTGACTTCAGTATTAAATGTGTCACCATCTAGTCACCAACCTGGGAACCTGTCTGATTTCTGCTGTAAAGGGCAGAGCACAGAAATGAAGTTCCAGGACTTTTATTGTAATTATTGACAGGCTATGTAGATTTAAAGGAAGACACAGTCATGCACACCTTTAATCCCAGCACTCAGGAATGCCTAGGCAGGCAGATGTCTGTGAGTTTGAGGCCAGCCTGGTGTACATAGTGGGTTCCAGGACAGCCAGGGCTGTGCAAAGAGGCCCTGTCTACAGATCCTGGAAACTCCTCCTTACACCACTGGTGAAAGCCATGCCTTCCTTTCCAGTTCAGCTCTTCTGTATTCATCTAGTTACTTATTAACACACTTACCTGGAGCCTGATGAGTGTGCCACACTGCCAGCCACGCTGTCTTCACATGGAGTTTCTGACAGCCACACTGCTCTTCACAGTTTTCTTTCTTTTTTCCTTTTCTCTTTCTTTCTTTCTTTCTTTTTTTCTTTCTTTCTTTCTTTCTTTCGTTCTTTCTTTTGAGAGGGTTTTTCTGTGTAGCTCTGGAGCTTGTCCTGGATCTCGCTCTGTAGATCAGGCTGGCCTCGAACTCTCAGAAATCAGCCTGCGTCTGCCTCCTGAGTGCTGGGATTAAAGGTGTGCGCCACCACCGCCTGGCCCTTCACAGTTTTCTTAATGGAGCCTTTCGGAAACATGGTTCAGCCTAGTGACCCTCAGGTCCTTGTCACATTTTGATTTTCATGGTTCTTCGTCCACTGGCTTTCAAAGCCCCCTGTAATTTACTTAGTGTGTTTCTTTCTACTTTGATGTCTATACTTTAAGATATAATTTCGCATTCCTAAAAACCTTATTTTATGAAAGAATTGAAGGTGTATTCTGGAGCCAACTTTGTGTAGAGAGTCCCATACAAAGTAGTCTATATTTAGTTCTCTGATGCATTAAAACAAAACATTATAGAGAAGTAATCATTTTTTTTTGTATTTCCTGGAAAAAAGAAAATTCTTCCCTTCCTTTCTTCACTTCCTTTGAAATGGTTTTTGGGACTCATATTTTGGGAAATGCTGTTGAGAACCTGTTTGAGGTCAGGGGATGCAGGTCTCCATCCTGACTGTGCTCTTAACTATGTCAGAGATAAACTGATTGTATGGTCCAAAGCATTCCAACACTCATTTGCTTCTTTCAACTTACTCATGTGCACATCAAAATAAATTTCCTCCAAGCATGTCTTTATGTAAAACAAACAAACAAACAAACAAACAAAAAAAACATGCTGAGTATGAAAAGACCGCGTTTGAATGTGTTTGATCTGTAGAATTGAAGAATATGCATATTTATCATAAGTAGACATGCCTCTTCATTTAAGAAAGAACTGGCCCATAGGCTTCCCATATAGCTTATGAAAAGAGCTCAATTCTCTTAGTTCAGACTTGCAGAGAACTTCTCAGAGGCAGTTACTGTAGAGAATGCTGTGTTGATCATAGCTTTGCCTTAATCTACAACTTTATATTAATTCAGTCATATGTGCTTTAGGATGTGTGTGCATTTCCTAATGCAATGTTAAGTATTTGGAATTTTCCAACTTTATTTGGCACTTACAAACATTGCCTAAGAGTGCAGGAGACAGCCTAGTGTAAGGTCCTGATCATTGAAGAGTCCAGGAGACAGCCTAGTGTGAGGTCCCATTCACCTAAGAGCTCCAGAGACAGCCTAGTGTAAAGTCCCAGTCATCTAAGAGTCCAGGAGACAGTCTAGTGTATGTTACAATAAATCTTTCTGCCAAAAGCCACCTGAGCCCATCGCCATGTGTGAGCTTTACGCCAGCCGCCCGCCTGAGTTAAGGCCCAAATGAATACACAGAAACTTGTATTAGGTTCAAAGCTGCTTGGCCAATGACTAGGATTCCTCATCTGTTAGCTCAGTCTTAATTATCATAAATCTATATATTTTATAAGACTTATCTTACCGGACGCCTTGTTGGCGTCCTCCCTTGCCAGTGTATCACATCCTGCCGCTGGAGGAGGCGAAGGGAAAAAAGGGGCCACTTCCTGTTTCCTTGCTTAGATATGAGTCTCCTTGCTATGTCACTTCTGCCTGGGTCACCACTTTTCTACTACATTTCCCAGAATCCTCTTTGATTCCTAATCCTGCCTAACTTGCCGTTTCATTGGCCAAGCAGAACTTTATTAAAGAATCAACAAGATAAACATACACAGAAGTACTTCCCCCATCAAGTGTAAGGTCCCATTCACCTAAGAGCTCCAGAGACAACCTAGTGTAAAGTCCCAGTCATCTAAGAGTCCAGGAGACAGTCTAGTGTGAGGTCCCGGACATCTCCGAGCATGCTGGGCAAATGAAGTTGAGGAGTCTGAAAGCACCTTGAGTTTATTGACAAGGTGGAACTTATTTCATCTACCTATTTTGAAGTTGTATTTGTTTGTTTATTTGTGTTTGTAAGTGTGGGCACACACGCATACAAGCTGTGGAGGTCCCTCTTTCCGTCATGAACTCAAGTCGTCAACGTTGGCAGCAAGGCATATCTACCTAATGAGCCTTCTCACTATGCCTGAACCTTTTATACTCTTTTAAACTCTTTTTCTTATTATTTTTATGTGTATTTGTGTTTGTGCATGCAAGTGCAGGTGCCTTCTGAGGCCAGAGTGGGTGTTGGATCCCTTAGAACTGAAGTTACAGACTGTTGTGAGCACCCCCAGATGGTTGCTTAGAAACTGAATTCTGGTGCTTTGCAAGAGTAGTTTACTCACTTCATGAAGGCTGAGTCTCAGCCCCCAGCAGGTTCCTTCCTGTTTCTCTTTCACTGATTTTTTTCTGTACCGCATTGTAGGTCATTCTTTAGCCCAGTTTTTTAATTATTGGTTCTCTTTTTTTAAAGGTTTATATATTTTATGTATGAGTACTCTATGTGCATGTGTGTCTGCAGGCCAGAAGAGGGCATCAGGTCCCATTACAGATGGTTGTGAGCCACCATGTGGTTGCTGGGAATTGAACTCAGGACCTCTGGAAGAGCAGCCAGTGCTCTTATCCCCTGAGCCATCTCTCCAGTCTCCCTCCCCCCCCCCCCCCGCCAGCACTTCTTGAATGCTTCTGTTTTATGTGCACTGATGTTTTAACGTGCACCTATGTTTGACTGAGAGTGTCAGATCCTCTGCAGCTGGAGTTACAGGCAGTTGTGAGCTGTTATGTTAGTGCTGGGAATTGGACCTGGCTTCTCCAGAAGAACAGCCAGTGCTTTTAACCTCTGAACCATCTCTCAGCTCCTAAAGATATGTTTATTTATGTTATGTGTTATTTTTTGAATTAATTTATGTGCACTACATGCATGCAGGAGCCCATGGAAGCTATCAATCTGAGCTGCAGGCAGTTGTGAGTCACCATGTGGGTGCTGAGCTCGGGTCCTTTACTTGAACAGCAAGCACTCTTAACTACTGAGCCACATCTCCAGTGCTCAGTGATCCCGTTGTGTAATGTGTTGTTTAGTCTATTCTGACATGCATGTACTTTTCATGTAGCGAAAGCTTAGTCTGTGTTGACACATGTTCTATTTAGAATTTCTAATGAATGGTTTTACAATCATACATGGTATCCTTCTAATGAATGGTGTGCTTCAGTGTTTTTACTTGTATCATAGCATAAACCCTACCTATTAAAGTGTCTTTTCTTAATCCAAAAGTTGGCTACAGTAAGGCCCTGGATATCTGACCATCTCACTCATTTACTCTAGTCCCTCACACTCTTGACTGACATGCTGTCCAGTTGTATCTAGGGTTGTTTGTATGCGGGCTGCCTGTTGTTCCTTCACAATCTGTAGTTTAACCCTTTGTCTTATTGCCACAGTATGTTGGTGTTAGAGCCTGTGTGGACACACCACAGTGTCTTTCTTACACAGACATCAGTAGTGAACATATTCTTTTCAAGAGATTGTGCGGTCGCAGTTTATGTCATTCATTTTGGGGGTTATTTCCTGATTATACTTCTCTGTGTACATTCTGATAATGTTATATAAAAAGCCTAAACACATTTCCCATATGTAAAGAATTCTGTTATACAGAGCTCATCTTTATAATCAGTTATTATCAAAAACATTTGATGTTATGGGATTACGTTGACTTTAAGCTACTGACATGAAACTAGTCCATAAAACACTTGGTAGAAGATTTAACAATACTATATAGCACTGTGAGTTATTATTTCTAACAGTTGTATGGTTTTAAAGAGTATCAAGCATTATTGAAATAACACTGCAATGAGCAGCTGGAAGTAGAACAGGACCAGGGTGACAAAGAGGACAAGGAATAGAGAACAAGGAAGAAATAGAGGAGAGTGGACGTGACAGACCCAGGTAATAGTGGCCAGCCCAATTCAGGGCCGGTTTCTGGGCGTTGTTCATCAAGACGGAGTGCCGTCTATCCCAGGAGCCCCTTAAACGGGTTGTGTAGCTGAGGATGACCTTGAGCTTTTCATCCTCCTGCCTCCACGTACCAAGTGCCAGGACTGCAAGTGTACCCAGTACACCTGGGCTGTGATCAAACTCATCACTTGTGCTGGATGCTGGACAAGCACTCTGCTGCTGAGCGCCCCCCACCCCCCACCCCCCTCCCCACCCACTCGCCTGCTGTTTCTGTTAGCTTGCTGCCTGGGACTTTTGCCATTCACCTGCCTGATCTCACTTCTCAGGGGCATAGGCGTTTGAGCAGGAAGGAAGAGGGTTAAACGAGACGTGTCATAGAAGGAGTTGGCCAAAATTGACCTTGAGCTCAACAAATCTGTAGCATACTTGTAAAATCTGTACTTCACAGCTTCCTGTAGTTAACCTTGTTCTCCCGGGAAGCAAGCACACCATATCTGGCCATGTACATGTGTGTACAAGTCGAGGTCACAGGAACATAGATACCCTTGGCAGCATTATAGCATGAAGGTGGCAGGAGAGGTGGGATCATGTAGAAGCTTTGGCCTTACATGCATGTGTGAACCAGGGTCATGTTTAAAGTGCTTACCCTGTTTACTTATGTGAGCTCCGTAAGTCCTTAACCGCTTTATTTTCATCTATCCACCCATCTGTCTGTCTGTCTGTCTGTCCGTCCGTCCGTCCGTCCGTCCGTCCGTCCATCCATCCATCCATCCATCAGTCTATCAATCTATCAGTCTATCATCCAATCCATCCTCGGTGTTCTGGCTGTCTCGGACCTCACAGAATTTTGCCTCCCTCTGCATTCTGGGGTGAAGGGTATGTGCCACCATGCTTGACTTAGTCCTTAACCTCTTTAATCTTGTATTTTCTTCCTGCCTTCCCCTGGAGGCCTGTCTACCACAAGGGCTTCTGCTTCATGTTAATGTTTCTGCATACTTTGCTTACCTGTCAAATGAAGGTTTTTGATCTTTGGTTTTCATGGCACTTTCTACCTTTCTTAATCTAGGACTAGTATGTTAACTAGTATGTAAACAGTGAAGTCAGAGGCAGAAACGTCAAGTGCAAAGCAGTGCTTCTGAAACTCAGTCTCCACAAGTTGTAGGGTTCCAAGTGACGGATCCTCTGAAAATGTGAGTCCTGACTTCTTAAACCTTGGGAGGGATGGGGAGTTCACACTCCTCAGAAACTTCCAGAGGATTCTGGTGAAGTGGAATTGGGCACCACCCTTTGCAAGTAGCCAAGGCCTGAGGGGGTAATTGAGGAACAGAAAGGATGGGCAAAGTAAAAAAGCTTTTCTTTTCCCAAAGGAAAGCTGCCTACTGCCTGTAGAGAAAACTAACTGCAGTGAGACCCTTCACGTGCATTGAGGTGATTGGTGAAATTTAGGTACTGATGACATCCACCATGGTGTGACTGTGTTTCTGTACTCTTTCTGTATTCACTTGGGTTTCCTAACCATTTGGTTTTTTTTTTTTTTTTTGTTTTTTTTTTGTATTTTTGTTTTAAGCAAAACATTTCCTTACTCTATAAACTGAAAACTTGAAGGGCTGCTTTACCAGTAAGGAGGATGCGATGGGTTTTAGTGTTCCAGCCCTTGTATAAAGTCAGGACAGGGAGTCTGTGGAGCTGGTTAAATATGAGGCCACTGCTTAGTTTACATTCAAATAGTTTGTATTAATGATACAATTGAATAAGTCAGACTTGGGTATCAGTAAACCATTTTTTGCAGAAAATAGAAAAAGTTAGATTCTGAGGATTACAGTTTTTGTATCCTGGAAATGTGTGACAGTGTGTATAATACTATATATCAATAGTACTAAAGTTATAGCAAAAAGCAAAGAGTTATGTTTTCTTACAGTAAACCTCAAAATCTGTTGTATGCTTTATGTTTCAGAGCATCTCACTCTAATTTTCTAGTGAGGCTGCTGCCTTTGCATGTACTTCAAGCCACAGAGATTAAGGGCACTTCTTCTGGCCCTTTCTCCTTTCACTCTGAAAGATCACCATAGTTGTAGTCATACATAAAAAAGCCATTTTACCAGCAGCAGATAGGTGGTGCCCTGGTTGCAGGGTTTGACAGTTTCTCAGTGAAATTCAGTTTCTCTGGTGTTTGTAAGTATATTTCAGTAAATTGTTATAAAGATTTTGTTGTAAATGACTTAAAAAGTGAGAATTTAATGGTGGAATTTTGTGTCTGGCGTTCACCTTTAGGTGTTGCCCAGCCCCAGGGTTATGTCCCAGCACTTAAACTCTTGATGATTTTCATGTGCTCAGTGCATAGATTTACTGCTGCAGTTTGAACATTTTTAAATTAAAATATATCTTTCATTCTGAATGTATTGATTTACACATCTCTGTGTCAATATTAAGTCAAGCGAATTTTCCAATAAGTTCAAAAAGATGTGGCAGGCCAAGCTGAATGTATTAGATTTGATAGAGGTTTTTTCTTGTCTGTGTGCTTGGGCATCTCTGCTTTCTTGGTTTTGATTAGAATTTATTTTAAAGATAGTACTCAAATTTAATAACACTTTTCCGAGCCTCTTAGTAGTTTTATGAATAAATTGTTTCTGGAATCCTTAATTCTGAGCATTTTTTAGTACTATTTTTTAAAGAATGTTGGCATTTTTGTTTAAGTTATAATATGTGACTAGCATTTGGATTTTAATTGTGTCTTTAAAATGTCATTTTTTCTATATATATATAGAACTTAACTTAAGAGGAATTGTACTTAAAAACAGCAAGGTAGAACACATCAGTTCATTGGAATTAATAAGTTCTTTCCTGAAGGTTGAAACATGATGCATAATAAATTATAATTTCAAAATATGCATTTGAATAGAGACTTTATGGTGGATTTTGTAGGTGCACAATCTACATTTTGACTAGTACAGAATGTTGTTACCAGGAGCTTAATATGAATGAGAGGATAACCAACTCCATAACATGATGACAGAAATGGGTATTCTTGGCTTGTCAAGTGATGCTTCTCCAGTTCCTTGATATAGTCATTGGATTATCATTTTACACAAGAGCTTTAGGCTTGAGTGAATGTGCTCATATCCATGGTGTTCCATTAATCCACCACTGACTTTAGAAGACAAAGCATTTAATGTATGTGTGTGCGATGTGTGATAAATAAACAACAGGGAAGTTACTCCCCCAGTGAGACGCTTTGTAGGTGGGTAAAAGTGTTTATATAAAGAGAGAATGGCATAAATGGCAACAAAAACATGAACTAGATTTTTGTAAGATAATTATAAAGTGAAAGGAACGTTTCTCCTTAAAACAGTGTTTGCACTGTATCCTGGTAATCCCCCCACTTTAAGTCAGGTCTTCTTGGTGCTTTACATTCCCTGGGAACAGGGAGGGTTACGCTATGGGGTAAAACCAGTGGCTGTAAATAGTACTCTAATACCAGTAACCAGAATGGAGTGGGTGTTTTCATTTTGACCAGTTCGCCCGTTAGAGAATTCACTTCCCATGCAACAAAACTTAATTGTGTTTCTGAACACAGCTGTTTAATGCTGTTAGGATATTATGCCAAGCTTTTACACAAGCATGCTTATTTAGCTTCGTAACACCTGTATGTAACATGGTAGGTAATATGTACGGTTTTACAAGCCAGCAGTGAAGACTTGGGTTGATTATGTCCTTCTGGGTCCTGAAATATAGTGGATGGTGCTTCCTGATGCAGAGATGGGCCCTGCAGCAAGACCATGCGTGCTCCTCTAACACACAGAAATCTTGGCACTTTGCATTACTGGGTTTATATTGTCCTTGCTTTATAAGGCAAGGCCCTATTTTGAAAATGCAGTTGATGACTTTTCTAGCTGGAAATATGATTCTGAATTAAACCAAAACAAAACAAAGCACTTTCACCTAGGGAATGTTTCTCATGGTTCTGCTTTCATAGGCAGGCACAGATTTCTCTTCAATCTTTGTTATGCTGTTGAATATACACTTGCATAAATAGTATTCTTAAATGATGCTATTTGTACATTATGCAGTCAGCAAATATAATTTTTATTTTCCAGGCATGATATTAGCAATTAATCTGCTTCTCATGATCTGAATTTTTCAGAATTTCTGCAAAACTTTGTACAGCAAAACCAGAACAGTGTTAAAAAGCCCCGGTATGCTCACCACTGCTTGCTATATATTCAGTCATATGCTTAATCCTTATCCCTTCGCATTGTCAATACCCATCTAATTCCACTTTAACAACAGTAATTGGCTGATGGAGTAGAAGATATAGATTTGTTTTCTTGATGACTCCTTGACTTTTTTCCTCTGGTAATACTAATAGAATTCCAAATCCGTACTGGTGCGATCATGTCATGAGCAGGTCAACAGTCATGTCAAGGTCCTATTGGAAAGCTCATAGCCAACATCTTAATTTAGACTTAGCTATCTTTTTCACTTGTATGTGCAATTGTAAGCAATTTTTTTAAGTCGCCACTCTCCATTATAGCAGAATTCATTTAGTTCAAAGGGGATAGTTCTGCATTTGAATTATGTGACTGGCTACCATAGAGCAAATAGAATATATAAAGATCTGGGTGCCTCATTTGTGTGACTATATACTCATGTTTCTGTTGTCAAGTTACAGAGATTGAACAAAAATAGGAAAACCTTTACCATTTTCTTTTTGCAATCATATTTTATGTTATATAATTTGCAGCAATGAAACACGAATAATTTAATGGCATTAAGCTCTAGGATTATCTTTAAACTGGACCTTGACCATTAAGGGTATGCCCGCCAGTTTGTCATTAGTGCTCCAGTTTTCATCCTGTGAAATATGTCTTTATAATAATAAATAGGTTCATGATGGCAAATGAAATTTAAAATGATCAAACTGCTTTGATTGGGGGCAATATAAAATGCAGGCCAAAGCCGGCCAAATGTTAACATATGGATATAGAAGTGAGGGTAGAGTGTAAAAATATTTGTGTGTTCACGTCCATACACACGCCTCTTGCATAGTGGTATTTCTCTCCTTGTAACTGAATAGTAACCCTATCAGCTGTACCGCTTGCAGTGGATGCGAGTTTCACTGTATTCGTTGTATTGCAGACAGAAATAGATAGTGGTGATTTTAGAGTTTTTTAACTGGGGTTTTGAAATGAACATGCACTGAACGCAGAACGAGGGGATAGAAGAGAGACGCAGTGAGACTTCCATAGGGACTTACAGCAGGGCCATCCTAACTGTTCTTTAAATTTGTACACTTTGTAATTTGTTCTGTTACTTTCTTATTAGATGGAAGTCTAGGACAGGTCTGTGCACTGCAGCTTTACTTGTTTGTTTTTACTTGTTACCCTGCAAGTGTAGAGCTCATACATATCCAGGCCAGGCTGTATTACCATACTAATAGGTTTCTGGTACTGCCACTTGTTTGCAAGGCCAAAGCAATCAAATTGGAAGCACATAAAGAGTCAGTAACGGTGTCTCATGCCGTGATGCACTGATCTTTACATCAGTTGTATTTTAAACCCGAGCCACCTGGTATTTTTGACCAATAAATTCAAAATTTTATTTGGGGTAAATAAAATTACCTATTTCTGCATTTCTCCTAGTGAAATGGAATTGTTTTGAAAATAACAACGTATAAATTCAGATGGTGTTCTCTCAAGGTAATGAGTGAGTGCTCTCACAGAGAGAGGATGTTTGATGTCATTTCATGTTTTCATCATGTAGTTGTGAGAAATAAGAGTTACTGCCTTTCCAGGGCCAAGTGCAAAACAACATAAAATAGCTCTTTGTCTGTTGTTGGAACAGCAAACCGTGTGTCCAGTCTGAGTTCTAATCTCAGCTTCACAGAAGGGCAGACATTTGACTGTGGCCAGGACCTTTGCACATCTTCTGCCTGTTTCCTCCTTTGAAAGGATGGGAGCCCTTGGGTATTCTTTTTTTTTGTTTTGTTTTGTTTTTCTTCATTTTTAATGTTTTATTTTTTCCCAATAAATTACTTTTTTATTAGTTCAAATTAGAAACAAGCCTGTTTCACATGTCAATCTGCTCCCTCTGCCTCTGCTCCCCAGGGAGGGTAAGGCCCTCCATGGGGTCCCCAGAAGTCTGTCTTATCATCTTGGGCAGGGCCTAGGCCCTCTCCCATGTGTCCAGGCTGAGAGAGCATCCCTCCACATAGGATGGGCTCCCAAAGACCTTTCTTACTCCAGGGATAAATGCTGATCTACTACCAGAGGCCCCATAGAGTGCTGAGGCCTCCTCACTGACATCCATGTTCAGGGGTCTGGATCAGTCCCATGCTGGCCTCCCAGACATCAGTCTGGGGTCTATGCACTCCCCCTTGTTCAGGTCAGCTGGAGCTAAATCCCCAACCCCGGGTATTCTGTTCTTTTTTTTTTTTTTTTTCTTGGTTTTTTGAGACAGGGTTTCTCTGTGTAGCTTTGGAGCCTATCCTGGCACTCGCTCTGGAGACCAGGCTGGCCTCGAACTCACAGAGATCCGCCTGCCTCTGCCTCTGCCTCTGCCTCTGCCTCTGCTGGGATTAAAGGCGTGCGCCACCAATGCCCGGCTGGGTATTCTGTTCTTAAGTCCGAGAATGATACCTGTGTGGGTGCAAAGCCAGACAGTACCTGGGATCTCAGAGGAAGCTAGCTGGCCCTTTCCAAACTCATGTGAGTTTCTCAGGTACCGAAGGGGAAAAGGACCCCTTACCCTGTCAAAGGTTATCACTGTGCAAGTGTGAATGATTTTTCTGTTTATCTAGCCTTGATTTGATCTTCAATTTTGCCCACCTGTGTGGTTTCCTGGACAAGTATACTCTGGAGGAAAAAGACACAGACCACCGGGACTTTGGACTATTGGTTTTACATTTGCTAGGAGAATAGCAATGTTTTCTGGAACGTGTGTGGAGGGCCTGAGTGTCTAACCCATGGGAAGTACATCAAGGATGCCCAGAGATGTTGCTTCCCTCACCTCAGCTTGTATGGGTCTGTGGTTGTCCCACTCATCATTTCTTCTCATGCTGGTGAGTGGCTGCCCTGCTGACTGCAGTTAGATAAACCACTGAGTACTAACCACAGTCTCCGCGTGTCATTGTGGTATCGGTAGTAGGGCACTTCCTGACTTCACCTAGTCCTGGACTCTAGGGAGCCCAGGCGTCTCTGCCAGCTTCAGGCAGTCCCTGGAGTAGTGTGGCCCTTTTGCTTTCATTCTGAATTTCCATGCAGCTTCTGGGTCATAGGCTAGGGTGGGACTTGGCGCAGTGAAGACCACGGGGAAAATTGTCCACTGCCACTGAATGTCTGAAAAGGTAAGAGAGACGTGTTTTAGGTTGCTCCTCTGCAAAGGATGTGGAATACATGCTGTATTTTCTTTGCCCATTTGCTCAGCATTAGATGCCTACTCTGCAGAGGGACCCAGCGATGGATGTCTGAGAATAATCTGCATTTGTCACAGTGTCTGGAGACTGCGTCCTCCTATGTATACATGTTTAGATTATGCATTTACTAGTTTTTCAAAAATCATCTTTTCTGCTGCTGTTTGTACAAAATAAACCGTTCTGTTCTGCTCAAAATAATTCAGTAAATGTATTTACCTAAGTCATTAATTGAGCTTTCTCTACAGTTTGTTCTTTGAGTATTAACATTATTTGAACAGTTTTGTGGTATAATTAATAGCCAGGTATGTTGGTTGTAAAAAAGGACATCTAGCAGTTTTGACACCGAGAATTAATTATAAGAGAAGAGACAGATTTGTGTTCTAGCCATAACTAACTAGCAGTTGAAAACAGAAACAGTCACCTTGGGCTCAGGTAACATAAGACGACATCCCTTTTTCTCAATGTCTCACTTCAAAGTTTATTTAGGTAACTCATGTGCTTGTCAGCTCTCTTTTCTGCTTAATTAAATTTAGAAAATAGTTCTTTTTTTTTTAATTGGATTACTCCAGAGTTCATGTTCGTTGAATTTTTAAAAATCACATTTTTGTGTCTGTGTTTAAATGGTTCAGATACTTATCAGAGGTCATTCATTCTAGGAGAAAGGGGATGACATTCAACTTAACATTTCTTCCCAACTTCACAGAATATCTCCTTAATTAAAGAGTTGGAAATTGCACTAGTCCTTTGCACAGAATAGCTGACATAAAATGCTGGCACTGTGTTTTGCTGATTTTTTTTTCCTTCCAAGTGACCACAATTATTTTAATGCTTTAAATGCAACTTTTCCCATTTTACAACAACAAAGACCTCTTCAAATGTCTCACATTGCTTAATCCAGAGAAACAGTGTGATAGTGGGGTGAATTTAGTGTACAAAGAGCTATTGGAGGGTACCGAGAGGGCATCTTCTGGATAAGCTTCCAATATGATGAGGACGATAACAGATCTGCCACTTGTGCAAAAGACAAGCAGGCCTTTACAGCATTTGACTTTACAAAATGTCACTTTATTTGTTTAGAAAGCATATTTTAGATAAATGATCTGGGAACTGTCCTGTCAGGCTGCCTCCTTGTACTTTGAACATTTTGTATCTCAGGATGTTAGAGTCATGTTTTAACATTTCTTAAATAGATACAAATCTCCCCCATTGAAATTTGTTTGTATAAAGGTATGTTAATTCTCAACTTGTTAAGTTTTCTTCTTAAATTTTCATTATTAATACCTACTGTGCTTAGAATTGTGTTTACTTCTGAAATATGTGGCCATGTATGTCTGTTGTTTAGAAAGTTAGCTATCTATTAGTCTCAATGCCTGGCATCTCAGACTAAGTAATGAGAACGTCACAGGCATGTAACAGACAGTGGGTGTGTATATTAAAGAGATCTGCTGGGGCTGGAGAGATGGCTTTGGGGTTAAGAATGCATTCTGCTCTTAGAAAGATGACCATCTTTAGTTCCCAGCACCCTAAGTGGGCAGTTCACACCTGCCAGTAACTCCAGCTCCAGGATAACCTAACACACACACACACAATTACAAATAACAAAGCCAATGCTTCCAACTCTAGTATAGAACTAGAGTGGCAAAGTGAGAGAAGACGATGGGGAAACTTAGAATGTTGTTTCCTAAACTACTCTTTTGGGGGCTCTTGGCAAATAATTTTAGTCTTTAATAATAAGACTGTTTGATCATTGAGGTTGTTGTATGGATTAGGGGATCATCTGCTAATGTTTGAACTACAAAAGCTAAATGCTCATGACATTCAGAAGCGGCAGATGATGTTATGTATATATATTCTGGAGTTGCCATATACTTACTTTGTTGTTTGTTTGTTTGTTTTGAGACAAAGTGTGGAAGTTGCCTTAGACTGCCCCATGTTGGAATCACAGGCATGGGCCAGTGTGCACAATTTAAAGCCGACTTTTGACAGCCAACTCACTGTTGTGTCCAGACTTAGTGGAGATGTACGGCCACGTCTTCAGCTTTGCTTCTGTTTCTTCCCTTCAGGGATCCAGAATCTAGCTTCACAAAAGCATTGGTCTAGTTAGAGCCTCTGGATGACACAGAATATGTTAGTAGACCCAATTTAACCTTAACTTCTGCTAGCTGTTGTGACCCTCTCTAGCTAAGCCTCTGCGTTCACCCATCATGTGATGATGAAAAGGTGGCAAGGAAAGGTGAGATGCCTTGCTTTTATCTCAGGCGGATGGGGCCTTTCTTAAGCATCTTTTACTGTAGAGAGATAGCCTCACTTCTTTCCAGTTACTTTGCAAACATTGCCAAGCTACACACCTTTCTGGTGTATCTTTTACAGATGTTTGTTTGTTCATCCTTCAAGTGGAATGTCCAGCAGTAAAGTAAGTAGTATTGTATTTTGGGGTATTTTCCTTTCATAGGTTACTATAAAATAGCTGTATGTCACATTAGTTTGGGGCCAGGGAAAAGGGCTATCATTTCACATTTTGCAGTTAGTTGAGCATTTTTTTTTAATTTACTGCCAAAGTCAATAAATTCAAAACTTTATGAAACTTGTGTCAAGTAGAATTTTTTCGTTTTCTCTAGAGACAGGTGTTTGATAAATTCATGAATTAAGACCTGTGTCACTTTTCAGAACAGTGGATTCAGTCCAGGCTTCTGTAGGGTTGGTTCTGTCACCTGGTGTGGTCCCATGTGATTAAAGAGGGCAACTGTGTAGTTGCTTATTGTGATGCCTTAAAAGGGGTCTCTCAGCCTGGAGAGGCCTAGGAATCAAGCATACAAGATGACTCCCTTACGGATAGATTCCTGCCTGACTAAAGCCCACCACAGATCCTCTCACTGCTGTAGTGCAGCCATCCTGAAGATTGGAAGCACCATGTCCTACCCCCTCCTCAGGGGTAAGTAGCCCTCCTGCTGGGTTTGAATGACATTTTGTCTCAGAACTCAATCTTGGTGAACCCATTTTAACTCCCCATAGGAATGGTTACTCCTCTAAGGCCCTAAGCTCTCCTTTAAAAGTCATGACTTTGTGGGCTATTCCTTTGAATGTCTGTTAACATCTGATAAATATAGAGGAGAATGCACTTCCTCAATGATAGTTGAAGTGTCTGAGTCTTTATATGAGCCCAGAGATTTGAGCAGATTTGAATAAAATATATGTACTCTCTAGTGTCTTGCAGGAGAAGTTAGGGTTGAATGGCAGCACATAGGAGCAGGGGGAGGCACAAAGGTTCTTCCTGTGGAAGACTTGTGCATTCTAACTGTTGTCTTGTTGACCTGAATACCTTCTCAGGACAAATAGGTGCAAACATTTACTGATGAAACTGAAAGACTAAATAATTTACCACAAATAACAAATATTTTCTCTCTTTTGTGCTTTTTTTTGCTTTACACATTGTCCAAAATAACTTAGATTCCTATTCTCTTTTGCTGTTGGAAGCTTTTCAGCAGCCCTTATCTGAATTTACAGTCTCCTGTTATCTTCATGACATTCTGAGTCTGTCTGTCCTGGTATTTTTTGCTCATTCTGGATCTCATGTATACTCATGTATTCTTTTGAAGTATGTGCTTATATGATCCATTATCAAAATATCTGTCACAAAAATTGGTTATTTTCTTTCTTGCTTCTAAATAAAATTTGCTTGAAAATGAAAGCATCCATTGCTTTATTCATTTTTAAATAATCTGCTTCTAACATTTTTAGTTTAATCAAACATGTTAACTAAGCATATAGGCCCTGAGATGTGACTCTGCTCCCTTTTGTCATTTGGAGCAGTCTTGTGTTAGATCGTGACCACTGTCCTTCCTGTACCGTTGCCTTTTCCCAGGCATGGCAGTGCTCTTCTTGTGTGCCTGAGTGACTTTCTGTGTGAGGTGAACCTTAGCATCTTTCTCAGCCCCCCCTTGCTGCCCTAGTAATTTGCAGTATTGGTGAATCTCATCATCAAGTCTATTGGGTGAGACCCTTCCAGTCACCTCCAGATTCACCTCCTCTTCAGCGCCATTTTGTCCCCTTTTGAATTTGACTGCAGTGGTTGACTCTGTCTTTGCTTTGTTACAGTCTGCTTCCAAATCAGCAACTGGAGTGACCAAGTTCAAATACTAGTCTCCTCGTTTCTCTCCAGTTCAGCAGTGCAGAGTAGAGGGAGTCCTCCATTAGCTTGCAGGACAAGACCAACACTAGTACTCCTCCCAGGTCCGGGCCCCACTGCTCCTCTTGCTTTCTTCTCCCCAGTAGCACCAGGCTCTGGTGGTAGTTCCTACAATTCTCTTTCATTGAGTACACCGTAACTCACTCGTTGCCTGCTAGAATCATTTGCTGACTTTAAAACTACAGTTGCCTGCCCTACTCCCCTTTATGTTACTTCTTTGCCTTCTTTTCACTCTTTCTCTCTCCTTCACCTTGGTGCACATATATGTGGTGTGTGTGTGTGTGTGTGTGCGCGCGCATGAGAGAGAGAGAAAGAGAGAGAGAGAGAGAAATTATGTACCATCCTTCCCTAGAAATTAGGTGTCACAAAGGCAGAGATTGTTAGTGTTTTGTTCACAGCTGTATTCCTGTAGTAGAGAGAGAGAGCTCTATTGATGCTCAGCAAACACAAAGACAGCCTTTGTATGAATGAGTGCATTCCATGGATGCGTTTTTTCCTGCTTTTTGAGATAACATCAGATAATATGTTCATCATATAATCTAATGGTTGTATAACACTTTATCATGTAGCAATAAAATATTCCTTGTGTTTAGGAGCTCATTTTTATACTGCTGTAAATAATGATTGCTCTGGAACAGTCTTTCCTTCCAAGACACGTGACACATGCATGTAGTTATTTTCTTAAATAAGTTACATCAGTAGAATTGCTTTGTTAAAGATTGTAGCTATTAGATGTTTAAAGCCAAGAGATGTATGTAAATTTATAGTCAGTGTGTCAACACATGTAGCGTGAGGCAAGCTCAGCATTGCATGTAGGCATCGCTCCTGCTTTAGTTGGGCATGTTCATAAATTGAATGTAGGGCAATGTAGTTCATGGCGAGGGCCAGCTCAGGGGTGATGCTTGCACCTCCATACACTGTTTCAGTGACGTAAGCGTTATAGTAGATAAACAGAGCACTAGTGTACTGATGATGCTGATCATGAATTGTGGAAGAAAGACCAATATTCTTAAACAAATGCTAGGTGTAATTAACAGCTGTATTTGCTGAGTGATGCTTCAGTTTTATAGCTGTACATTCATAGCAATAAAAATCCTTTTAGTATTTAATGGTTTTCTTGAAAATAACTGTATTATTGTGAGTCTAAAAGCTCATCTTTTAGCCATATGTTTCCAATAGGAACAATTGTTTTAGTAGCATTAGAGGAAATTGTGTGTTCTGCTGCAAGTAGAACTCTTGCAGTATCAATAAACTATAGTATCTCATGCTCTGTAGTGTTATGCACAAGGATGGAGCTTCAGTGCTTTAATTCATTTTCTATAGTAACTTCTATAATCATCTTTTAAGGATCAATTTAATGTTGCTTTTGAGTGCCTGCTTTTCTCGGTCATTTTCAAAGTAATCAAGACTAAGTAAATTAGTAATAAAGGAATGCAAGCCAAAGAGTAAATATTTTCTTATTATTTGGATGGTTGAGTTAAATTTACATAGAGTGTAAAACTGTATCCATGGAGTACATTCATATGTTATTCATAACTTCTATCCAAGTATTGATTTCTGTGGACTATGTATAAGAAATCTGATAATGCCACAGTTGTCATTTTGTTTATAATGTAGTAATAGTAACTATACCTCCTTAGGACAGCAGTAGACAACCTGAGGATGGTACAGGGCCTGCCTGTAGCTCAGGGATGTCCATGGTGAGACCACTGATTCCCTCCTTTCTCTGTTGCTGAATTAGCTGAACTAAGGGTCAGTGAAGTCAAACTCTGTGTTCACCAAGTTTGTGCTAATGATGTTTTTGGAGGAACTAGCCAGGCATTATTTCTTTCATCTCATTTTGTTCAGAATCATTTTGTCCATATCACACAGGTTCGAGCACACAGAAAGGCATAGAACTTTCTCTTATTTATTGCTTTTTGAGCTTTAAATGTATTTGCAGAACCTGTCTTCACCTGGGAATGTGGAGAAATTGCTGTGTTATCTTAATGGTTAAAAAGAAGAAAAGAAAACTAATGTGCCGTGAGAACATGCCTGCTGGTCGCAGTGTAAAGTAACAGTTCGCCAGTATAGCTGTGGGAAATGTGCATCTGTGCCTTTTATTCTTAAAGTCTCAGAATGGCACAAGCATGCATTTCCCCACCACTGTCACGTTATCCACGACTGTGATAAATGAAAAGAAACTCCTGGCAATGGTCAGTGTTTTACTTTGTCTTTGAGAATTTCCTTAATTTCTTGTAGAATAGTCACTTCTGTTTTCAAACGACGGGAGTCCCTTCCTCAAGGTCCTGCTGCATTCAGAAACACCTCTATATTCATTTGAAGCACTACCTTTCTGCCTTCTGAGCCCCTCCCGTTCTTACCTAGTGTTGAGGGAGGAGAGCAGCTTTCAAATCTGTGCCAAGCAAAAGTTCTGAGTATAAACTTATAAAAGACAATAAGTAAAATTGCAGACACATCTTCTTAGGGTGATTTCTAGAAGCTCCATGCAGCAGCCTTTGTCCTTCCATGTGGGCTGTTGGCACACTTACTGAGTTCAAACTATACAAACTAGGACTTTCCGCAAAAGACAAGAGTCTTGGGAGTGGATAGGGTAGGTGGCAATGTTGTGTGTTTGGTTGTTGCATGCAGATACTTTAGTTTATTCTAATTGGGCCATAAACTGGAGAAAACGTGTGACTGAAATAGAAAAAAGTAACGTAGGCCATTGTGTCAGACTCTGAATTTGCTTTTTCTGTTGCTGGAAGGTAAGCTTGCCTCAGTGATGTGATGTGTGGAGTCACACTGAGTGTTTGCTGTGCTGCAGAAAACTAATGGAAACATTCACTTGGGGAAAGACAAATGGTGTTAAATGAGAAAACACACCATGAATTGCAAATGGAGCTGAGTTAATTTGTTGCTACAGTAGTGTTGCCCTACTGTTAAATGAAGGCTGTGTAATTATCTTGCTGGCAGAGATAATGTCAAAACCTCATTTCTCCTTACATGCCTCGTTTTTACATGAGGGCTAATTGAGCTGCAAGGTGACAACCGATTAGATGTGGCCATCATCCGGGTCTCTTGCTCAGTTTGCAAATAACACTACCCCCTTTTTAAAGTGGGGGGTTTTTATCACATGTGAAGTGACATATTGAAGAAACTTTAAAACTTCTTATGCAATTCTTACTATTTGTAAATTATTTGGGAATAAATTAACCTTCTTTTTTTGTTGTTGTTGTTGTTTTTTGAGACAGAGTTTCCCTGGCTGTCGTGGAACTCACTCTGTAGACCAGGCTGGCTTTGAACTCAGAGATCCACCTGTCTCTGTTGAGATTAAAGGTGTTTGCCACCACCTCCTGACTAAATGAGCCAACTTACACATACCTTCTCTCTAGTCTTCTGACCTCTGTACACCATAGATAAACATATTTTTGTAAGAATATTATATTGTTATTCAGTCAAAACTTATTTGTTTTCTGCTGCTTAGTTTCTGAAAGTACAATGGCGGAATTAAAGCAATGGAAAAATACACTTCATTGCCGTCAGTCCACTTGACACTTAGATTCCTTCTGTGGGGATGTCCAAAACGACTGCAAATCTTTTCTTTCTCACGTGGTGTCTTGCAGAGATGGGTGTGTCTGTTTCTAGTACCTCTCGTGAATTTTGGTGCCTTCCAGGAGACAGTAGAATTTCACACAGGAAACTCTTGGACTAAGTGTCCCAGGAGGTGAGTGATGAGCAGTGTGGTTGTCTGTAGTTTGTGATGCTCCTTCAGAGATGCTGCACACAGCTCATTGCCTCAAGGGGAAGGGTCATAGTGGCTGTATGCTTGCAAGGTCCCATGACTCAGCAAGCAAATGGCTGTTATGTAGGGAGAAGCTCTCAGCTGGATGTAGGGAGAAGCTCTCCTCAGCTGGATGTAGTTCTGCAGAGGATCCAATGTAGACTTTTGAACAAGCATAATAATAGGAAGGTGTCCCTATCGGGGGAGGATCTGAGACTTGAGAATACAGATCAGAGAAACAGAGGTTCTTTGGAGTGTAACACAGGATAGCATGCAGTACAAACCCTACGGCCAGGTAGCAGCAGCTCTCTGACAGCCATTAACCTCAGCTGCAGGAACAGCAAATGGCTAACATAATAAAGATAGCACAGTGCCAGGTATTTTATAGTATTTTTCTTGATTTTGATTTGTTTTGTAGACTAAGGATGAAACCCACGGCCTTGTCTGTACCGGGCTCATGTCCTGTCAGTGAGCTCCATGTGTCACCTGTGCAGTGTCTTTAAGGCTCTGAGTTTATTCAGGGTTGAAATAGCAAGAGGCATAGCTGGTCTCTCCTCATCATCTCCTAAAGTAACAAGTGTTCTCGTTCCTTTTAGAGCAAGTACACTAGGTGCCAGGACATCTCTTGCCAACAAGAGAGGAACATGGAGTGCAGGGAGCTCAGGAAACTCCTCAGGATGGCTCTGCTAATCAGTGACACTCAGAGCTGTGTTTCAGCACAGACGTCTCCATCTCCAGCTTAATAACGAGAGAAGCAGAGCCGCCGACTTGGAGTAGACGAGTAGTGAGTGGACAGCTGCGCTTCCCATTTGTTTGTGCCTCTCCTCCCCCTAGTGACTGTTGGCTTAGTTATTTTCATATTCTTGAGAGCAGGACCTTTCCTTTGTCCCAGACATAGCAGTTTCCCAGCTGTATTCAATGAAGGCAGAAGTTTCTGTCTCAGCAGCAACTCCCAAATAAACACACTGAGACTCATACTAGTTATAAATGCTCGGCCAAAAGCTTAGGCTTGTTACCAGCTGGCTTTTACAACCTAAATTAATCCGTATTTCTTACCTAAGTTCTACCCCAGGGCTCATTGCTGGTTACCTCATTTTGTACATGTCCTGCTTCCTCTACACCGGGCTTGTGACTCCTCTGACTCCGCCCTGTCTCCCAGCATTCTCAGTTTGGCTCTTCTATCTAACCTTATCCTCTTCAGCTGTTGGTCATTCAGCCTCTTTATTAAACCCCTCACAGCAGCATACATTTTCACAATGTAAAGGGATATTCTACACCTTTGTCCCATTGAACCGCCTCGGGCCCAGCAGAAAGTGCCGGGGAATGGTCAAGAGAGTAGGCGTCCAGCCTGGCACTATTCATAGTGACTCATGCAGCTTAGATTCTGAGCAGGATGTTTACTAAGAAAATTTCCACTGGCTCAAAAGTTGCACTGTTGTTTTCAGCTCAGTTTATGAGTGATTGTGAACTTAGCACGCCTAGTTCTGCATGTGGGTGCAGGATGAGCAGTGTTCCTTCCGTGCTGTCTGTGTCTAAGCTGAGCATTTCCTCCCCAGGTGCTAGAGCACATTTGGGGTCGTTTGGAATTGCTGGAAGTAAACGCTGACTCCTGGAGCACATTTGCTGTCCTGTGGAGCTTCCTATAGAGAACAGATCTTTGTCTCGTTGGGTTAAACTTCAATGTGCCTGGTTAAAGAAGTGTCAAAATTCTAACATCTGCTGAATAAACTCAAAGTGGAACCATTTCCCAAAGAGGGAGGGGCATCTCCTGTCCATCAGAGCCTGCCATTGCCAGTGGAGACCCTCTGGCTCAGTTGCAGAAGGGAGGCCACTAGCAAGCTGTACCTTGCCTACCCAGGAGTGTCAGAGCTTCATGCTCTTCCTTGTACTTGGTGTTCTTTGGGGATGAGGAGAAGGTACAAGTGCGTCTGATTATTTAATTCTCACAGCTTAATTCTATCCCATTTCCTGTCTTGATCAAATGAAGTATAGACTTACTGAGCCTTTTTTTTCTCTATGCTATAAAAATGCCCTTACCATAGGCAATGCCAGCTTTTAAAGATCTTAAAAACAGAGCTGTCTTAGAGAAAAAGTGAAAATGAGAATCAGTACTCAAGGAAAATTATGCTCACTGTAAATCAATGGTCTTTTTACCCCTAGCAATTTCTCCAACAAAGGAGACAGATATTTGTTCCCAGCTGTTCAAACAGGACAGAGGGGCTGCTGGACATCCTGGGGTGCTCATACCGTGTTCGTGCAGGAGATGGTTCTCTGCCCCAGATGTCAGCACTGCAGGTCTCTAACAGAGAGCATATAAAACTGGGGTTCATAATTGCTGCCCCATTCAAAAATGTTTGCATTCTACATAGCCTCCTGTTTTGTTTGATAGCACACAATCTTGATTTACAAAGTGTGTGTTGGGGGTGTGTGTGTGCACAGGTTGGCAGGTTTTTTTTTTTTTCTAATATTTGGAAAATGGTTTTGTGCAGAAATTGAAACCCGCGGTTTTTAGTCATTCAGCATTTCGTGACCTTTTTTGAGTGCCAGATTCTGATGATCAAAGAAGGAAAAATAACCCCAAGAATTGATATTCTGTATTATAGAAAGTCATTCCACTGCCATTCATTGACACCCGTGGTAGTGTTCAGCCGGAACACTGTCGGTACAAATGGGAAGGTGGCGTGACCCATCCTGGCTGTGCGTGGGGCGAGGGAGTGCGTGTGGAATGCACTGGCTGTGCAGAGAATGTGAGGACTGCTGTATACAGTGTGTAAAGAGAAGAGGAGCAGGCAGGCAGACATGGTGCCCAGTAAGGCCTGGTGGGACGTGCAGCTCAGTGTGGAGCTGTTTTTCAGGACTTCTGTCCACCTTTCCATCCCTCCTTGTGCAGGCCTCCTCTCAGGCCGTCTCTCACTTGCTGTAAGGCCTGAGCCTGAGTAGCCTCGTCTCCCCCGACTACACGGGACTGGTAACGCCCCCTCCACTTCCTTGGCCTTGTCCCTCTGTCTCTCTCACCCAAGCTTGAGGTCTCCTGAGATTGTGCTGCTTGCTGCTCTCACCCGACCAGCCGTCAGTCTTTCTACCCTTACATTCCCTTGAGCCAACGTATGTTTGTCAGACTGTGATGCAGGTAATGAGACTCCTTTGTTATGGAGTAAAAACTTGGTACAAAGTGATGGTGGAAGTAAATGTCCTCCCACTTTGAAGGCTGAGGCAGGAGGATAGTGGTTTTAGGTTAGCCTGGGCGACACGGCTAGATCCCGTTTCACACACAAAAACAAAAAAAGGAAAACAAAGGATACCACAGAATTGTCTGTTTGACCATATAAGTTATTACAGTTACTCCTTTCCCTGAGGCAACGAGGATACAAAGTAATGTGGTCAAGGTGTGGAGGGTGCAGTGACCTAACGAAAGGAGAAGGCTGAGTCTGAAGGGAGAGGTTTAGTAGGTGGTGAACAGTTTGAATTTTTCCAGCAACAGCTGAAGGAAGAGGGTCTTCAGGTGTCCGCTAGGCCCTGGCTTGGGCATTCACAGACTGCAATCTTCAGATTTGTCTGGTTTGGTCAATGACCCTGACTTATTTATTGTTACTGTATGAAGTGTGGAAAATATAAGCAGGGAAGCTAACAGATACGTTTTTAAAGACAGGAATAAGACGATAGGACAGTGGTCTTCTAAGGCTACCTCTTGACTTATGGTAGTTAGATGTGCAGAATACTTGATGGCAATAACAAGTAATTTGGTATTTTATTTGTTTCATGTTCCTCTTAAGGAATTTATTGTAAAATTCACATGACTTCAGTGTTAATAGGTGCTAAATATTAAATTATATTGCCTTTATTACATACGGCCATCCTTCAACAGTGATTATCAGTACTGAACAAATGCGATAATTTCATCTTCAGAAGATAATGATTTCTTCAAGGCTGAGCAGCCAGACTTTCTTGAATTTTGTTTTTAACCATTTTGTGTATGTGCATTTGACTCTAAGATTTGTACTCTTTCTATAATAATATAAACCATTATAAATAATTAGCATTGTGTTAAGTGAGTGATCGATGCAATGACATGAAAGTGCTCCGGGGAGTCAGGGGTTAGAAAACAATCAATGACTTGAGAATTGTAAGATACGGATTGCAATTCAAAAGCGTGTTATAAATGATCTTAAGGCTTCAGTTTATTAACTTAGTAAATGGTAATAAAGTTTACTTCGGCCTGTTTTATGGTATGAAGATCATGCAGTGAAGTTTTTAAGATTTCAAAATATATTGAAAGGTACGTTAATGGATGACTTGGTTGAGGGATAGAAGCCTAAAGCAAAAGAACAAGAAATCCAAAACACAGCCACTCAGGTAGTGCACCTGACATATGATGAAGGTAATATTCCCAATCAGAATGAAAAGGATGCACTTTTTAATAAAGGTGAAGGAACAATCAGTTATCCATACGAGGGAAATGAAATTGGAATCTGTACCTCATAGCACCTGAAAGAATTGATGCCAAATGAGTTAAACACAAACGAAAAGGCAAAGCTTTAGAATAAACACTGTAGGTAGATTAACATCAAAGGCAAGTAGGACAATCTTAAGATGAGACAAAAAGAAATTCAAACATGAAGAGCTTGATACTTGAAACCTTATTAGAATTAAGAACTTAAGGCTGGCGGTAGTGGCGCACGCCTTTAATCCCAGCACTCGGGAGGCAGAGGCAGGCGGATCTCTGTGAGTTGGAGGCCAGCCTGGTCTACAGAGTGAGTGCCAGGACAGGCTCCAAAGCTACACAGAGAAACCCTGTCTCGAAAAACAAGCAAACAAACAAAGAACTTAGCATTTTTGAATACTAAAGGTTTTAATGTTGGTATTCATACATCTGTACTGGCCTGTCCTTGGGGTTCTGACAGGATACGCCCTCAGCCACTAAGAGCAGCACCGCCTGTGCACATTCACTATGCTCCCTTTAAAAGGGCCCCGCCCACCCTTCTCTCTCTCCCCCACCCTCTTTCTCTCTCCTGTTGATCCTGTCTCCAGAGGCCAGCTCCCCCCTTCCCCTTCCCTTCCTTATGATTCCTTTCCTAATTTAAAAAACAAAAACAAACAAACAAAAAATCCCTCTGTTTGAACCCTGTCTCATGTCATCTTTCTCTCAAGTGCTGCTTTTCTTAAATTACCACACTAAGCTACAGACTGGGAGAAACATTTTACAAGAGGAAATACAGATGGGGACTTAAAGACAGTACCAGACACTTTACAAATGAGGGAGCATAGTGGTCTAGTAACGTGAAATATGTTTGACATGGTTAGAAGTTGGGAAACTGGAATTGAAATGACAGTGGAACACCATGTCCTGCTCATCAGATTGCCAAAAGTTAAAAACAAAATGTATAAGCTGTTATCCAGATAAGGGTAACCAGAGCCTTCAAATGTTTCTGGAAGTGTGTCCAGCAGCCTGTGAGACTACAGGCCTCGTGCTTCACTATGGCCTACAAGGCACATCCCTGGAAAACCTTGTGCTAGGGAATATATGCAAAACTGTCCTTAGAGTCCATCACTGTAGTTTACAGAACTTTACCTAAGGTGGCATGGATGTGAATTAGCAGGGGAATTTGTTCTTTGAAATACTAAGAAAACTCGCCAAAACAAAGCCCTGCAGCCATATTCGTCACATTAATGAGTCTCAAGCTGTAGTTTTTCAAGAACAAAATATGAGGAATAACACATGCTGTACAATTACTCATTCATTAGCACTTAGAGATAGGCACAGTTTTCATCTGAGGGGTCAGCAATGGATCTTATGGACAACTGCTAAAAACCAACAAATACAGACTGGATAAATGATGGTTCCTGATAGTAGTTGTCCCAGAAAGGAGGGGAAAGCTGTAAATTTGACAGGGAATGGAGACAGAGTTCTGAATGTGTTAACTCTAAACATTGGCTTAGCTTTCTAGTTCTTAAACTGGATTTTCGTACAGCTTCAAACATGTAAACTCCAATTCACAGTCAAAAAATTCAAGAGAGTAAACAGTATGATTTTGATACATACTTGGACAGACCAGAGTTAAGCTTGCCTGGCAAAAAATAAAAGGTGTGAATCAACCTGTTACATAACCCCAGAATCTACTCAACACTCACACAGTCAGTCAAAGACTTCTAAGATGCTAGCCAGCCTGTGCTCGCCTGTGGTGTGGCTCAGAACACCAACTTGGGTTGCTCTACCCTTCAGCTCATGTGGCTACAGACAAACCTCTCCCCTCTCTGAGCCTCTGTTTCCCTCTCTGTGAAGCAGATACACAGTTAACTCTGTGCCTATCTTATAACCTGAGGAGATTGTGCATGAGAAAGAAGTTGGGAAGCTCTTGCATGACACACGGGTGCTAGTTACAGATCTCTGCAGGGCGGGGACCTGCGCGGCCCTTCTCTGTTGCTGAGCTCCCTGGGCACTGTAAGCTTGGTTTGCTAGCGCTGGTCTGAAATTGTAGGTCATTCTTTAGTCTATTGTCCCGTTAGCCTGGGGGGCTGCAGGCTTTTGCACATCCAGTGTTACAGTGGACAGGAGGGAGAGAGTAGGGAGAAGAAAAGCATCCCATCACCCCTGTCACTCTGTATGGTGACACCCAAGTTAATTAGGTTGCATGTTATCTCGTGGAAATAAGCACTGCAGACACACACCCTGCCCCTTTTTTAAAAATCCTTTTTATTTCACTATTCCCCTGAAGTTGCTCAAAGTGCTATTAAAATAGGACCAGACATCTAAGTGAAATAGTATATAGCTTTCAAATCCGGTGTTCCTAGAGGGAGCCCACTGTCCATTAGTACTGATTTTGTAGTCAAAGTTGGTGGGATACCACAGTGTGGCACAAAGAAACACTTCCCGCCCAGAGCTGTGATTAAGCCATAACCTCATGAAGTGACACTGTTGGTTATCATTGTTGTTTGGGAAATAAGATAATACAGAGATAACCTTTCTAAATAGTTGGGATTTTATATTAGATTATGATGGTGGCTTACCATTTTCTGCACTACTTGCCACACAGACTTTTCAAAGAACCTGGAAAAAAAATTCTATCTCAGTAAATCTTGGTTTTAGAAAGAAATCCATTAGCAGCAAGGATGTAACAACTAAGTAATACCATAATATCAAGCAGGAAAACACTCAGGTATCATAAATTCTCAAGCCATCTGTACACTGAGCAAACTGGCAGGTGAGCCGTGTGCTTTCAGGAGAGTGGAAATCTTATAAACACTACCTTCTGTAGCCTGGCTGTAAAACTTGAGAGCTGGTTGTTCAAGCAAAAGACCTGAAAACCCCTGCTGTTCTTTTGCAGGCAAATAAGAAATAAAAACAGTAAACATAGAACAAAAGGTGTTTAAAAATAATAAATCATGTTAGTGATTGTTCTTTTCCTTCATTTATCATAGTAGGTAATATCCAAATCCAAAATAGGTAAGGATTTCCTTAAGAGTACAGCAAAATCCAGTCTCCACATTTGATTTTTGCTATCTTTAAGTATTATCAAAGCATATATTTTAATATGCTGCAATTTACATAGTGTATAGCCCACCTACTTTGAAAATATTTGACAGACTGGTTTAAATTGTGCACATTGGAAGATTGTTAGAGTGGGTTTCTCATGCTCTCCTTTCTATACTTTGTGGCCCTGGCCTTTACAGTAGGAACTATAACATTAGTTCCCATTGTAACTGGCTCTGGAGGTTGCAGTGCTTACTGTCTGACTGTAATCTCTCAGTGTTTGCTTTACCAGAGATGGAATGTAATCCATATCCAGGAAAGTAGCCTTGTTAATGTGAGGGCCAGAGATGCAAGGAAAGAAAGGGTTTTCTTTCTCATCCAGAAGCTGTACTGAGCTGCCCTCGCTAGTGACCTCATAATTCCCCAAAGCAGGTGGACGCAGCAATGTGAGTGACCTCACAATTTCCAGAAGCAGGTGGACGTGGCAATTATAGCTTCGGCCACTATCGTGAACTTGCTGTACTAGGTGATGAATTGCAAATGGCTAGACCCTGTGCACAACAATAAACTCAAATAAATCTTCAATGTGTAATAATGACAAGACAGAAAGACTGGCAGCTATAACAAGGCTCCTGTTGTCACCCACTTCACTGTAGCCTTGATATCCATCATTACCAGCCGCAGCTTGCTCAGGAGCTGGACAGGAAGGTCCGAAGAAGGATGAGTTGTTTGCGATGAAGCGTCCAGTTGGTCCCATCTGGACGAGAGTAAATGGGATTTTTTTTTTTTTTTTTTTTTTTTTTGGCCTGTTCACTAGGCCAGAGCTGTCCATCATTTTAGGCAGGTATCTGATCACTTCATGCTGGGGTACAATATGGCTTTATACTGGTTGGTTCTCCCTTCTTACCTCAATGTCCCATTCTTACTGTTTGGAAGATTTTAGTTACTTTTGAGCTGTGTGAAAATTCCATTCTGTTTCAGAAAACTGAGCTAATGATATTTTCCATTAATGACAAGCAATTTCTCAAAGGAGAACATGATTTTAATCCAGTATGAATCACTGTTGAAATCTGTGTTCTGAGTCATTTGCATTTCCTTTGTCAAATAGGAATATTATTTATTGTTTCTTCAGTGCAATGGAAATTACCATTTTTAATTTTCAGAATAATATGGTAGACAGAACATAAATTATTTTAGAATGCTAAGTTCAGTTTTAAAGTACATAACATTCCCTAAATATCATGTGTTAATGCATACAGTATGTATATTCTTCCTGCCTAGAGCCATTCTGTCAAAAAATTGAAAATTAAGAAATATATAATTTAAAGCTATATTTTCTTGATCCTTCAATGTTCTATCATTGTGATAAGAATAAACAGTATATGATTCTTGCATTTATTGGTCTTAGAGGCACACCAGTTTAAAAAATATGGACTCTATTTGCTTGAATAGTTATATAAGGAAGCCATTTAATTATTCACTCTTTTTTGTTATTAGGACTTTTTATAGTGCACTTTTGCAGATTTAGTAACTCATAAGTGATCATGTTTCATAACTCTTGACCATAACCATCTTTATAAGCCTTACGTGCGTCATCATAGGATGTGCTTATTACCCGTTTTTGCTTATTTTCTCCCTTGTAAGAGAAACAATTATATAGGCATTTCTTAGCATTTTTTGATTTTATGTTTGTCTTCAAGAAAAATGAACTTGTTGTTGGTAGTGCAACCCTTTGGGCACTTTGCCTGTTGATTTATAATGTTCCTGTTATTATCATTAAGTATATTTTTTAGATAAACCAATCAGTACATAATTCAGACTCAGGCCTCCGATATGATGAAAAGGTAAGGCTCCCGAGGTTTCCGTTTCCTGAAAATGCAGGTTCACTTTCAGAGTTCAGGCCATCTGACACACCATCGTTCACTTTGTCTTTCCCTCATAATAAATCTTTAGGCCTTGAGGCACCAGACTCATGCAGATTTCTCTGCATTTTAGTGTCTAGATGGAATAACAACTTCCAGTTCCAATGCCAGAGCATATTGTATTTCATCTCTGTAGACCTGGTTTCACCCAGTAGTGACCACATGAAAATACATGTCAAGAACAGTGTTTGCTCATATTGGAACTTAAGCAATTTGTTTTCAGACTGTGAGCAGTTTCAGCCTATTTTTGGAACCCCTTTGTGGCCTGACCATTCTTTCCAGTGTAATTTATGGTGGCACTGTAACATATGGACTTTTCATCACTGTCCAGCCCCAATTCTCAGCTGAGCCCAGACTCTTCTCTTTCTGCCCTCCTGTGGCTCCAGCCATCACTTCCACTGCCTATGGAGCAGGTACACCAGCCTGAGATTTGCATTAGGCCGTATAGACCTTTAGCTAGAAGAGTTACCGAATTAAATCTGATGGGAATGAAGTTTGAATAACACATGAACCTGTTTCAGGAATCCAGTGAACAGTAGCTAGAGTCTCCTTGTGTGAGCCTCTGCTTCAGTGGCATGTCCTGCAGCAGCCAGTACAAATCAGGCAAGGTTCTCGTCACACACCAGATTGGCTCCGGGAGACTGACCCGAGCATCTTTCAGGGCATTTCACAACTCAGTCACTGCTTTTGGGTCTGTTACAGAGAGGTATTACTTAGGATTTTATCTTTATTTCTTAGCAGAGCTCTTGATCTTTAGTGATGTGGATTACTTTCTGGGAACAAGTTAAACGAAACAAGTGATAATCCATGCCCTCGATGGTTCATTTTTGCAAGCGTGCCGTTTTAACTAATAGCTGTTTGACTTTATGCTGGTTATCCATCCCCTCCAAACCCTTGTTACCCATTGTAAAACAGCTTCATCCTAGGGACTTCGCTGCTTCATTTTGTAGAACTCCCTGGTTGTGGGCTAGGGTGCTGGAATTTACATTTCTAGCAAGTGACCAAGTGATGCTGTTGTTTTCATCAACCTGATTTGGAGAGAAAGTCTATCTACACCTGACCCCAAGTGTGAGATGAGGGACTCTGGAGATTCTGTGCTGTCAAGCACACCCACAGGGACTGACCTCCCAGCCTGTCTTGTCTCTGACTTTACCATGTTTGTCCTCTTGGTTGCTCCATGCCTCTCTTGTTCATTGATGGTTTCTGAAAATGTCTTATGTTCTTAATTAACGTAAAGTTTCTAGAGTGGTTTTGATTTCAAGTTACGAATCATTATACAGATGTATAATCTAATCTGTGTATCTGTAAGCAGAAATTTTCTGTAAAGTGTGTGATTGTGTGATGTAGCTATACCTGCTAATCATGTAATTACATCTTAATTATCCCATGTCTTTCTGCCTCCTACATATATTCAGATAATTACATTAGTAACACATAACCACAACAGATATACACAATATAGATATGTTATTGTTATTAAACATGTGTGCAGTTAGATAAAGCAGATAGTAATTTTTTTTTTTTTTTTTTTTTTTTTTTTTTTTTGGTTTTTCGAGACAGGGTTTCTCTGTGGCTTTGGAGGCTGTCCTGGAACTAGCTCTTGTAGACCAGGCTGGTCTCGAACTCACAGAGATCCACCTGCCTCTGCCTCCCGAGTGCTGGGATTAAAGGCGTGCGCCACCAACGCCCGGCTCAGATAGTAATTTTTGACTGGGTAGTGGAAATTAAAAATCACTTCAAAATTGTTACAAATATGACGCTCCTTCATGTTTCAGAACAAATTTACTGTGGGTTTCCGTTATTGGAACAACTATTAAGTTTTTTATTTAGTTTCGTTTACATAGTTTTTCAAAGTAATTTTGCAAACCATCAGAAAATTTGGGTGTGGATGAAGAGTTCCACTGATGATGTTAACAGAGCACCAGGCTGTGCTTAACACTGCCCAAGTTTTATGTTTATAGTCCGTGTCTCCCCATAGGAGGAGCGGTGCTGAGTGTAATAGCTGTTTTGTTCAGCACCATGTCTCCAGGGTTAAACTAGGACACAGAACTGAAAAGGCATCTGTAAATACCTGGTGAAGGGGTGAATAGTAAGCTTTCCATTATATTGGGTTTCTGCACTGTAGCCTGGGTGTCTGTAAATGTCACTGTGCATACTCCTCCTTTGGGCCTGTGAAAAGAGGTATTAACCTTTGAGGCACCAGACCTAAGCGAGATCAGACACCTGCAGTAGCTTATGAGCCAAGGATCCTTGTTTCTCTGCCATAGAAGCACAGATGCCTGCTGTCCCAGGGTATCGTGAGGGCCTGAAGAGGAACATGTAATATTTAGAGGGATGGAACTCCTGTGAAAGTGCCATTTGGGGAACAGGAAATGAAAACAAAGATGGCTACATGGCATTCCTTGCAGAGCACTTCTGTTGAAGAGCTAATCAGTTCAGTCTTCAAATTTTTCTTTGTTGTTTCTCACTACTATGACTTTGCCTAAGATGGGGTGACTTGTAGATTCCTTGCTGGTTGTGAATTCATTTTGGATGGTGGTTTTGGTGTTGGTGCTTTTGTGTGTGGTATGAGGGAGTAAACCGGGGCCTCACCCGTGTGTCCTAGGCAAGCCTTTTGCCAACCCACAGATACCTGTTGAGTGAGGAATGGGCAGTCATGTTAGTATTGGAATGAGTAGAGATGCCAATCACTAAGTATCTCTTTTGGATGCTCATCTGTTAGTCCACTCACACGAATAGAACCATTCATTTCTATCTTAAGGTCAAGGGTTGAGAGGGAAGACACTCTGAGATAAAGATTTTCCCTGAGTATTGGTCTTTCTAGACACATGGGATTTTTCTGAAAAATATTTCATCCAGCAGAAGCGCTTACAATTTTAATTCTTCAGATTTTAGATATTAAGCAACAATCCTAAGATATGTTTTCTGATACTTGAGTGTGTTCATATGGTAGGAAATTCTGCAACTTAAAGAGCTATTTGAATTTACAGTTAAACTGAAAAATCTCATTTATCTCATCAGTTATATTTGCTCACTAGTGGAGATAAGTTAAATTAATCTCAGGATGGTGCCTAGACCATAGTAGATGCTTAGCGCAACGGTTCTGTAACTGAACTGAAACACTGTGACTGTAGCCATGGATAAGAGCCTCATGAATGGAATTTGGGGCCTAGCAGAAAATTCAGTATTTGGAAAAGAAGCCACTAGTTACTTTTGGAGAAGTCTGGTGGGAGGAATGTGCAGTCAGCTAGTACAAGGAGGGCTGACTGCACCTGGCTGTGGTTAAGCAGGTGTTCACTCTTACGGTGATTTTCTTGGGTTTTCAGGAAAAAAGGAGTACTGCCATCAGACTGAGGTGTCTCTCAGTCCGGGCAAAAAAAAGTCTCACAGGCTTGTATTAGATGCAAATGATTGAATCCTTTGTGTAATCTCTGTAAATATTCAGATTATTCTTTTAACTGTTGATATCGCTCTGATTTTGTATAGACTGAGCAAAGCAGGTGCCTTGGTGTTTGCAGCAAATGCAATCATTCCGTTCTTTGTGATGTAAAAACACACTAGTGAGGGACTCTTCCTCTCACAGGTGAGAACATAAGAGCTGGCGTGCGTGCATCCCACAGCACATCTCCCATTGTCTAGCCCACTGCCCGGAAGGTTATTGAATGAGAGAGAGTATTGGTGTTAGAATATCACAAGTGTCAGCTTAACACAATCCACATAGTCAGCATACATGTGCAGTATGATGCTTATGTGTGAAACAATGTCTCCTTACTTGGTGCTTTAGTTTATAAAACTGCTTACTTTATGCCGTTCTAATTTTCTCTATATAGGAGTCATTAAGAAAGCCTCACTTTGGCATCATAATTCCTTGACTTGTTCTTGTAACTGAAAGGTCCCAGTGCCATAGATGGATGACAGGGAAAACTACATAGACCGCAGCCAATGGACTGTGCTCAAAAGTGAATCTTAGACAGGAGCTGCTGCATCAGACCAGGTGTTCAGATAGTCTGTGAAGGCTGGACTGTAGTTTTCATCTTCTCTTCTAGGGCAGAAGTAGTTGCACTTGGATGTGCAGAGCCTGACCCTACTGAGTGCCAGCATGGGCTGCAGCAGGGAATCCAGATCTTGCTGTCGTCAGAAAGCTAGTCATCTGCCCAGAGTCTCACAAATGGCTTTGGCTCTGTTTGTCCACTGCTGGAGCTTTTTCTGGAGTGGAGAACACCTCAATGTGCTGTCCACTGTTATCCCTGCTTGCTAGGCATCTCTGCCAGATTTATTGTTTCTTTTGAGTCAGAAATACTAGTTTTGAAAGTAGCCCCTTCGAGAAAAAGTAGATACAATTACGATTCATACCAACAGCTCCAAGACATCTTGTTTCAGGTAGATGCTTTTCACTGTCTATACCTCAGCCACCTTTAATAAGCCCTGAGATGCCCAACTGGGATAAAATAGAATGTGTGCTTGGGATCTTGGTGGATTCTCTTTTATAATTAAGGTTTTCTTACTGCTAGTCTAAGTGTGACTTCTTTGTCCTCTGCCTGAGACTGGTTATCTTCTGTCGTCTGATAGTTGCCACTTGGTTTCTAGGAGATCGGTCCAGTCTTCCAGATGCCCACTTGTAGACCTCACTCAGCTCCATGTGGAATTCAGGAGAGTCAGCCTGTCTGGAGGGTGAGGAAACACTCTCAGAGGAGGAAGGGCCCTTTCAGTATCATTAGCCATTGCCTACTGCAGAAGGTTTTCTCGGGGCATGGTATATCCTAGAAGATTCAGCCAAGAAAATGTACTACAAGATTTCTTCTAAGACTTAATCCTTAAAAGTGCCCATCCAGCCACTGGCTTCATATTGCATTTGTAGGAGCTGCTCATGCCCTCCATGGCTGTAGGAAAGCCACTGGCTTGCGCTATTCTAGGACTTGCACCTTCTGTTTTTATATTCACCTTTTACATGCAAAACCTCTCCCATTTGTTTTTGGCTGCTTTGTTACGAAGCTTTGGCTTGTCTTGTAAAGATTCTAACAGCAGCATGGAATCTATGTGACCTGTAGTGAATTCTTCCTGTGATCTCTGGTCCCACACTGATCACTGGCTCTATGCCCTTGCCCTCCAAAATTTGCCAAACATGTGTCCTTGATTTCAGCTTCTCCACCTGTCCCACCTCTCAGACCAGCTCCTTCTAGAGAGCCTGGGTTTCTATCTGTGTGGTACAACAGTTTGATGCCAGCCTGTAAGAGGAGACTGTTATCCTAGCGGTCCTGCTTTGGATTTCTGCTTGCTTGTGTTACTCTCCTGACATTCCCTCTGTTAGCGGCAGGAACAGCTTTCACCCTCCTCTTGTCTCACTTAGGTGATTTCCCTTCTTTGAGACTCTTAAGGGAAGATATATAGAGACATCAACTGTCTGTGTAATAGTCTCTTAGAAATGAATCGTCCCTCTCCTAGGCAAGCTTGCCAGCCATCCATCCAAGGTCCTCATCACACTCACCATATAATTAGGTTGCATAGTTGGACCAGCTCTGCAGATCAGAGGTTGAGCCGATCCCATTCACAGCCTTGGACTAAATGCCATGTTTGTGATGGACTGGAGTACCAGGAATGGTGAGGAGTAGGCCAGAGAAATGGAAGAAGCATCAAAGCACCTCACACCTTTCCTGTGGCAAAAGTCAGGGTCCCTGTCCATCACCAAGAGGAAGAAGAGTTGCCGTCACCCAGCCATAGTCAGTTCCTATCCAGACCGCTTACCTTGCACTGTAGTCTTGACCCTCTCTCCCGTCCTCTGTAGCCCACATACTCCACTGAGGAGGTTTTACCCAGAGGAAGGTTCTTTCATCATTTCTAAATGATTTCTTTCTTTTTTGAGATTATTATAAATACATAGCTTCCCCTTTCCTTTTCCTCAGATTAAGCTTGTATGTTCTGCTGTGTCTTTTACCTGCAGGCTTTGTGTTGTAAACTTGCAACTGATGTTATTATGTGATGTAGCACACACTATCCAACCCATTGTTTATACATAGTAGATAATAAATATATTGATCTACATGAACCGAGAAGGGAATAAAATTTCCTCTGTATTTGTGCATTAAGAATTGCCAATTTTCAGCCCTCCTATAGTTGAATGGACTGTAGAAGCTACACTCGGACTGTTCTTTTCCTTTATGTACACTAAGTTGTAGAAACTTGCTTTAAAAAAAATGAAATGATCTTTCCTAAATCAAGGACTTTCTGTAATTATCAAACTTGTAATTATCGAACTCCACTTGTCAGACCCCTAGTGACTCACAAGACTGTACCTTTTAAATGTGTGACAGGACAGCTGCACACACAAAATTTGAAGCTGCAGGGAAACCTTCAGACATTGCTGACTTGTCTTAGTAAGAGCAGACATTCATACTCATGGCCATTTGAGTAGAACATTTGTTGAGAGCATCACCTACCAAGGGAAGAACTTAGTAGAGAGACTGTAGGCCAGTTCTTTGTGCTGACCCTGACTGATACACACGGGGTTTCTGTCAGGTTGCATGTGTGTCACATCTGACATACACAGAAAGCACTGCTCTCAGGTTCAGATACCTTTGTTCTATCCTCACAAGCCGAGGTTCCAGTAATTCTTTATGGAGGCCTTTTTAGTGCAACCAGGAACATTGGTCGAGTGGGGCACTTACCCTTGGGACTCATCTGAAGAGAATGTGAAGCCACAGGCATGGTATGATACTTTGGAGACTTTAAAATTCATTTTCCCTTCAGCTGCACTGTCCAAGGAAGACAGCTGTCCCGCTGTGTAGATTTCTTGCCTCCTAGAAATCTGCAGCGTTTTTATTTTCATCTAAAGGTGCACTTTGAATGCTGGGCTTGTTCAGTCTGTCCCAGGACAGTTTCAATGTTTCTCATGGAGCAGAGTCAGAATGGGTCCCCTTAGAAACAAGATGTTTTGTGGACACTGTGTGCTTTGTTGATGACAACAACAATCATCACTTCCTGTCTTGTTCAAAGCAGAGGCTTTGGTAGGCTTTTAAAGGGAGGGAGGGAGGGAGGAAGGGAGGGAGGAGGAGGGAGGAAGGGAGGGAAGGGAGGGAGGGAGGGAGGAGGGGGAAAAGATAGAGGCAGTGACATCCTCAGTGCTCTCACCTTTTCCCATGTGCTCTGTTGCTGACACTGGTGCCCTGCTGCCATCGCCCTGTCTTCTGACTACAGAGCAGCACCCAGTAGCCACTGTGCAGACCGCGCTCAGCCCTGCCCGGCCTACTTCCTGTTCCTCTGTGTTCCCGTCCCTCCTCCCACTTCCCTTTCTTCCTTTTCTTAAATTTCAGTGCGAAGGCTATTAGAGTTGCTTTGTGATTGCCTCAGAATCACGCTCTCCTCATCTATTGTAAGGGTTACTAAGGATCATCATGTCATCTTAGAGTCACTCAACGTCTCCAAACTCAAATGTAAAAACACAAAACCAAAACAAACTCTAAACAATTTAATTCTAATGGAGATTTTGAAAAAAAAAATCTTTGGTTGAAATTGATATGCTAATTTTTTATTCTCAGCAATTTTTACCCAACATATATATACTCGAAACCAAGTGATTCTAAGTACTGAGTAAGTAGTTCAGAGATACAGTAAGCAGAGATGTATATTCATTTGGGTTTTACATAAACACATATGTAAATAAATTGTAAAGCAGTCATGAAGTCAAGCCTTTGGGCTTCATCTGCTGCCATTGTTCCCCGGCCTGAAGCCCTCGCCATGACTGCACCAATAAAGCCTTCCCTAAGTACATAAAGGCCCTGATCCCTAAGATTTTTATTGCCAGCCACACATACAGAGCTGCAAATTGCCTTGTTTCAGATTTATTATGTATTACTCCAGAAATTCTATAAAGATCAAAAGAACTGATTACAATGTTGACCTTTGCATTAACTCATCTGAATTTAAATTCAAGTGTTTGATTTGGGAAAATAAGTCCATTTATCATAGGTCTGCTACTGAGGGGATTGTGCTGCACTGATTGGGAGTGCTGAGACCAAATTTATTTATTGAGCGTGGGCTTGAAAATTGTTTGTAGGACAAGAGGAACAAAAGTTTGACCTGCCGTTGTGTAGTACCAGGGGAACACTGTGGCCATTGCCCTTTTCAAACGCAAAGTACTTGGTCCATTTCAGTCTTCTTGATAGGATCTCCTGTTAGTAAATTCAGCAGACATGCACTGTTTTAATCATACAATGAATTCCTGGATTTAAAGTTAGGACTCTTTATTACTAAAATAGACACCTATTCCTCACAGGGAAACCCCGTGCTTAGAAGATACTGACGTGCTCCCCATCCTGAAGTTAACATTCACCCTAACTCACACTTCCATGGTTTTACTTTTTGCTTTACTAAGAAACCATTTGTAGCAGTACTTTGATGTACAGAATTATGGAGTTAATTAACTGTTGAGTTGTGGACACACAAAATCCAGAATTTAATCTCATGCAGTATACTCCTACCCCCAAATTACAAATCTTGTCCACATTAATGTACCTTCCTGCCTTCCCTCGATAATCATAGTGCTATAGAGTGACTGGACAAAGGGAACAATGATGACAGTCTTTGATTGTGTAGAGCATCTTTAACCATGCAGGTAGGACTCAACCCTGCTGACTGTAGCAATGATGGACATAACTAGGCCCAGAGTAGCCTCAAGAGCCTATAGTTGGAGTGTTGGGGAAAACATTCTGGCTTAAGATTTATATCCATCTCAATACTAGGGTTCAGCTCTATGTTCTTCGTGGTGATTAATTAACCCTCCAGTTCTAGCCATGGAGAGGCAAGGACTGTTTGCCATTTGCTAAGATTCAGTAGGCAGAAGGGAAACAATTGCAGTAAACCCTTGACTTCTAAAAGTCATCTGCCCTGTGACCTGTGTGTATCTTAAACTAGAAAAATATAACAGAGCATATTATTTTCCTCCCTTAGATTCTATAAAGTGTAACTAAAACCATTTGACCCTTCAGATTGTCTGTGGTGAGAGTTTGTGCATGCATGCAGAAGTCAGAGGTTAATATCACATGTCTTCTACTGTTCTCTACCTTATTTTTTTTTTTTTTTGAGAATTTGCTTCTCACTGGAGCTGGAACTCACTCATTGTGGAAGGCTGCTCAGTGAGCTCCAGGCTTCTCCTGTCTCCTTCCCAGCACTAGGGTTGCAGGTGTGCACCTCCACAACTGGCTTTGTATGTGGGTGTTGGGAATCCATACTCTGATTTGGTGATTGTACATGGAGCCCTTGGTGGCATTCACCATTCCTTTTCAGACCATTAGTGATTCTACAAACAGGACTGAGCAGTTTGTAGAGCTGATAAAATTCAATTCTGCAACTAAAATAACTTAAAGTCAACCACATGGCATCATTTTAGTAACATTAACCCATGGTGTGTGAGTTTGCACACCCTACGTGACATGGATGGAACTGCAAATGGATGTCACAAAGTGTTGAGACGGCATCTCCAGCTTGTTTGTCATGAGCTCTCTCTGTGTTCCACTTTGGTTCTCACTTTAGAATCAATAAAAAGCAGGGGTGATTTTTAGAAGCTCCTTCCAGGTTCTTAAACAACTGTTCTTGCAGGGCATCTTGATTTCTAAGAAATTTTTAAAAACAGAAGAAAAAGAAACAAAAGATCAGACTTCTGCATGAACTCATGTGAAGCAAAAATCAGTTTGTTTTCCTACAGGAAGGTGGGGCTGAGGTAAAGGTTTTGTATGTGCATCATTGGCATGCAGTCTGGAAAGATCCAGTGTCTGCAGTTGAAAGATAACCGTTTGTAACCCTGAATAGTGTAGCCTGCATGTCAGTAAAATCTACTTAGAAATCTGTAAAAGAAGCTGCTTAATTTCTTTGAAATTGACAAAAATTGATTGACAGCAAGAAATCCTTGAAGGAAGGAATCTCTGCAGCATTGTCAATATGAATTTCTCAATATTATCTAAATTATTGGATTACTGGAGGATATAGTTACCAGATGAAATATTTCACCTTTTCTTACTTAGTTTAAACAGGCACTGTGCCTTGATGTACTTTGATGAATTAGACTCTTTCATTCCACCATCCTTAACATAAAAGCTTGATTGTTTTAATTCTTGAGCAGCATCAGGTAAGTAGTGGGAGAGTCAGGTTTTTACAAAGAGAGAATGAGTACCTGTGAGGAAGTAGCCTTTTATAGACTTTGTCCATCTCAGCTCTCCTAAGCTAATTAACTTCAACTCAACAAATATTTCCAATGCCTACTGTGTACAGACATCGTCTTAAAGAACCTTGGTAGAAAAAATTAATTGAAGCAAGTCCCATGGCAAAGCAGAGTAGATACCTACATAATCCGCGATGTGTTTGTCAGTGCTGGGATCATAAAGAGGTGAGGGTTGCAGAGAAAAGGAATAAGACAAAGGGATCCTTTCATTTCTAATCTCTATGGAAATAATCTTCAACTCATGACGTGATAGGATGCTTGTGACAAAATAGTCTAGAAAAATGCTGGGTTTTTTTCTTTTTATTGACATTTAAAAATTGAGGTCTGATGATTAAAAATGACCTCTTGATTTTTATGAACTATAGTTATTAAGGATTTTGTTTACTAATAGTAGTTACCACCTGGGTAAAACCTTCCCCATAGTAGAAAGTAGGCAGGTAACATCAAAATCATGTAGTGTTCACCCTAATCACAACTAGGTTCCAAAGAAGTCAAAGAAAAATGTGGTCTGGTGTAAAGGGAGACTGCTCCAGGGAAGAAATCAGGAATTTACTGTCATGCTTGGACACATGGAAAGTAGCAGAGGTGCTGCGAGCCCAGAAGGAAGCCTGAGAGGGCAATGCTAGTGAACTTGGAGGAAGACCGTGACAACCCCAGCACAGAGGCTTTGAGGGGATATCCATGTGTGCACCAGCATGTGTGCAGTTTGCTTTTGAAGCCCTACAGAAAGCCTGTGAGGTCAACACAGTACCTGTGAAGTACTGTTTGCTGGGGTGACACTGAGGTCACATCATTAGGTCCAGTGAGGGTGTTGTTGGGGTGACACTGAGGTCACATGAGGTCCAGTGAGGGTGTTGTTGGGGTGACATTGAGGTCACATTAGCTCCAGTGAGGGTGTTTTTGGGTGACACTGAGGTCACATTAGGTCCAGTGAGGGTGTTGTTGGGGTGACACTGAGGTCACATTAGTTACTGTGAGGGTGTTGTTAGGGGTGACACTGAGGTCACATTAGGTACAGTGAGGGTGTTGCTGGGGTGACACTGAGGTCACATTAGGTACTGTGAGGGTGTTGTTAGGGGTGACACTGAGGTCACATTAGGTACAGTGAGGGTGTTGCTGGGGTGACACTGAGGTCACATTAGGTACTGTGAGGGTGTTGTTGGGGTGACACTGAGGTCACATTAGTTACTGTGAGGGTGTTGTTAGTGGTGACACTGAGGTCACATTAGGTCCAGTGAGGGTGTTGCTGGGGTGACACTGAGATCACATTAGCTCCAGTAAGGGTGTTGTTGGGGTGACACTGAGGTCACATCAGTAGGTCCAGTGAGGGTGTTGTTGGGGTGACACTGAGGTCACATTAGGTACAATGAGGATGTTTTCTGGGGTGACAATGAGGTCACATCATAAGGACTGTGAGGATGTTTGCTGGGGTGACACTGAGGTCACATTAGGTCCAGTGAGGGTGTTGCTGGGGTGACACTGAGGTCACATTAGGTACAGTGAGGGTGTTGTTAGGGGTGACACTGAGGTCCCATTAGGTCCAGTGAGGGTGTTGTTGGGGTGACACTGAGGACACATTAGGTACACTGCGAGTGTTGCTGGGGTGACACTGAGGTCACATTAGGTACAGTGAGGGTGTTGCTGGGGTGACACTGATGTCACATTAGGCACAATGAGGATGTTTTCTGGGGTGACAATGAGGTCACATCATAAGGACTGTGAGGATGTTTGCTGGGGTGACACTGAGGTCACATTAGGTCCAGTGAGGGTGTTGCTGGGGTGACACTGAGGTCACATTAGGTACAGTGAGGGTGTTGTTGGGGTGACACTGAGGTCCCATTAGGTCCAGTGAGAGTGGTGTTGGGGTGACACTGAGGTCACATTAGGTACAGGGAGGGTGCTGTTAGGGGTGACACTGAGGTCACATTACGTCCAGTGAGGGTGTTGTTGGGGTGACACTGAGGTCACATTAGGTACAGTAAGGTTTTGTTGGGGTGACACTGAGGTCCCATTAGGTCCAGTGAGGGTGTTGTTGGGGTGACACTGAGGTCACATCATTAGGTCCAGTGAGGGTGTTGTTGGGGTGACACTGAGGTCACATCATTAGGTCCAGTGAGGGTGTTTGCTGGGGTGGCACTGAGGTCACATTAGGTACAGTGAGGGTGCTGTTAGGGGTGACACTGAGGTCACATTAGGTCCAGTGAGGGTGTTGTTAGGGGTGACACTGAGGTCACATTAGGTCCAGTGAGGGTGCTGTTAGGGGTGACACTGAGGTCACATTAGGTCCAGTGAGGGTGTTGTTGGGGTGACACTGAGGTCACATTAGGTACAATGAGGGTGTTTGCTGGGGTGACACTGAGGTCACATTAGTTACTGTGAGGGTGTTGTTAGGGGTGACACTGAGGTCACATTGGTACAATGAGGGTGTTGCTGGGGTGACACTGAGGTCACATTAGGTACTGTGAGGATGTTTTCTGGGGTGACACTGAGGTCACATTAGGTCCAGTGAGGGTGTTTGCTGGGGTGACACTGAGGTCACATTAGGTCCAGTGAGGGTGTTTGCTGTGGTGACACTGAAGTCACATTAGGTCCAGTGAGGGTGTTGTTGGGGTGACACTGAGGTCCCATTAGGTCCAGTGAGTGTGTTGTTGGGGTGACACTGAGGTCCCATTAGGTCCAGTGAGGGTGTTGTTGGGGTGACACTGAGGTCACATTAGGTACAGTGAGGGTGCTGTTAGGGGTGACACTGAGGTCACATTAGGTACTGGGAGGGTGTTGTTGGGGTGACACTGAGGTCACATTAGGTCCAGTGAGGGTGTTATTGGGTGACACTGAGGTCACATTAGGTACTGTGAGGGTGTTGTTGAGGTGGCACTGAGGTCACATTAGGTACAGTGAGGGTGCTGTTAGGGGTGACACTGAGGTCACATTAGGTCCAGTGAGGGTGTTGTTAGGGGTGACACTGAGGTCACATTAGGTCCAGTGAGGGTGCTGTTAGGGGTGACACTGAGGTCACATTAGGTCCAGTGAGGGTGTTGTTGGGGTGACACTGAGGTCACATCATTAGGTCCAGTGAGGGTGTTGTTGGGGTGACACTGAGGTCACATTAGGTACTGTGAGGATGTTTCCTGGGGTGACACTGAGGTTACATTAGGTACAGTGAGGATGTTGGGTGTTGTTGGGGTGACACTGAGGTCCCATTAGGTCCAGTGAGGGTGTTGCTGGGGTGACACTGAGGTCACATTAGGTCCAGTGAGGGTGTTTGCTGGGGTGACACTGAGGTCACATTAGGTCCAGTGAGGGTGTTGTTGGCGTGAAACTGAGGTCACATTAGGTCCAGTGAGGGTGTTGTTGGGGTGACACTGAGGTCACATTAGGTACAATGAGGGTGTTTGCTGGGGTGACACTGAGGTCACATTAGTTACTGTGAGGGTGTTGTTAGGGGTGACACTGACGTCACATTAGGTACAATGAGGGTGTTGCTGGGGTGACACTGAGGTCACATTAGGTACTGTGAGGGTGTTTTCTGGAGTGACACTGAGGTCACATTAGGTCCAGTGAGGGTGTTGTTAGGGGTGACACTGAGGTCACATTAGGTCCAGTGAGGGTGTTGTTGGGGTGACACTGAGGTCACATCATTAGGTCCAGTGAGGGTGTTGTTGGGGTGACACTGAGGTCACATTAGGTACTGTGAGGGTGTTGTTGGGGTGACACTGAGGTCCCATTAGGTCCAGTGAGGGTGTTGTTGGGGTGACACTGAGGTCCCATTAGGTACAGTGAGGGTGTTGCTGGGGTGACACTGAGGTCACATTAGGTACAGTGCGGGTGTTGTTGGGGTGACACTGAGGTCCCATTAGGTCCAGTGAGGGTGTTGTTGGGGTGACACTGAGGTCCCATTAGGTCCAGTGAGGGTGTTGTTGGGGTGACACTGAGGTCACATTAGGTACAGTGAGGGTGCTGTTAGGGGTGACACTGAGGTCCCATTAGGTCCAGTGAGGGTGTTGTTGGGGTGACACTGAGGTCACATTAGGTCCAGTGAGGGTGTTGTTGGGGTGACACTGAGGTCACATTAGGTCCAGTGAGGGTGGTGTTGGGGTGACACTGAGGTCCCATTAAGTACAGTGAGGATGTTTTCTGGGGTGACACTGAGGTCACATTAGGTCCAGTGAGGGTGTTGTTCGGGTGACACTACCACATGGGATGCCTCTCACAGCTGGGCTGCCCACTTGCTCTGCAAGAGCCACAGCGGTGTCACCCAAGCTGTGTCAGTTGCTATCCTCTCATCCCAGCTGTTCATGAAGCCAAAGCTGGAAAATTACTCAAGCTCAGGAGTTGGGGCCAGCCAGGGAAACAGCAAGGCTCCCATCACAACAAAATGAAAAGAATAAATTATAAAAAACGAGGGACTGCTTCATTGCATACAAAAGAATTTACTGTTTTCTTCCCACTGTGTAGTAACTTAGATGATTCACAAATTTTCTTTACATGTGAGGCTAGAACAAAGCTGACCAATACTGAAAACTAAATAAACAGAAATTAATTCTTAAATTAAAACGTAAAGCAAAAAATCTGATGTGAGCGGGACTGTGATAACCTTGTTTGGGTGGAAGAGACAGAAAGGTTAGTAGAGATGTGTGAGAGAAGAGTGCACTGTCCTCATAAGACTGGTTAATGAGTTGATGATGGCTGAAGCTGGGGCACCAGGGCACTTTGCAGTGTTTTGTGGGGCGAGGGATGGAAGGCTAAGTTTCCAGTGGAAGAGACAAGGAAGTTTGTAATCATGTCTTACTCCCTGATAGATTCTTTCATTTTGTTTTCAGTATATGTTGAGGGTCCAGGGACATAGCTCCGTTGGTAAAGTTTTGGTTGTCTAAGAATGAGGTTCCAGGTTCAGTCTCCAGCACCTCTGTGAAAAGCTGGGCTTGTGATCTCAACAGAGCCCTAGACACTTGCTGACTAGCCAACTGAGCTTCATAGGCAAGTCACAGACCCAGTGAGAGACCCTACCTCAAAAACTCAAAGATGACTCCTGAAAACTGGGTGCCATAAACGTATATCCATACACATGAACAATCACACACACATACACACACACCCAGAAGAGTATTTTAAGCTTGCTTTGAACAAGAACTCAATATCCATGGTAAATGAGAGAGCTTTCTCTATACACAGCGATAAACATATCACTTTGAAATTTTGCTAATACTTTAAGGAATCAAATTATTAGCTGAACCCAGTTCTGCTGAGTTTGCATTCAAAGCACTCAAGGAACGGAGAATGTGGGATGAAAGAAGTGACTGGGGAGAAGCGGGGTGGGTAAAGTAAGGAGTAAAACTCAAACAGAAGCTTTGGAAGCCGCGTCAGTTGGCCAGTGGAGCAGTGGAGTTCGTGCTAGGCTGGTTACTCCCCTTTCATTGGCATTTACTTCCAGTTCTTGTCTGCTGAGTCCCCACCTACAATCCAAGTCAGTTGTCTGTCCATGGGCCCATTCAATAAATACAATAGGTATTTTCTCTGTGTGTGGGGGGGGGATGGGGGTAGAGGGGGGAATCCTTTTGAACAGTCTTGACATCTGTCTTTAACTTAAACTCTAAGAAAGTCATAACTCACTCCCCAGTCCCTGACCTGACTGGAGCTGAGCAGTAGCTACTTGACACTGAGATAACATCTGATGTGGAAGAGTTTAAATCAAGTGATTAGAACTCAAACCTAGCAAGGTGTCAGCCTAGCCATTAGGTCAGAATTGAAGTGTCAAGCTAGTTGGCAAAGCAAATTGGGGCCACAAAAGCTAGGCCTGCTCCTTCTAATCCTAGCTGGGTGTTTTGGATGAGGTGTCCCCCAGTCTCAGACATTTGAACACTGGCCCTAGTGTGGCAGCTGAATGGGGAGGCTTGGGGGGTGTGGCCTTATTCTCTGGGCTCTGAGACCTTAAAGACTTGGCATTTCCAGTCGCTCTCTCTACTTTGTGCTTATGCCACTGATGTGAGTTCTCAGGGTTTGTTCCTGCCGCCATGCCCGCCACTTTCTACCATCATGGGATCTAACCCCCAGAACCATAAGCCCAAGGAAACCTTTGCCTTTGTCATGGTGTTTTATCAGAGTAATAGAAAATGGTACCCAATGCACCAGCGTCTGTTGAGGACTCTCTATTTGCTGGCATTTTCCTAAGAGCTGAGTGAGTAGTAAGTAGCATCGCCATCAGACAGCATTGGGAACCGGCTCTGCTGTCACTTAGGTGTGGATAAGGGGATGGACGTGAGTGGAGTAACAAGAAAGCCCAAATGTGGTGGCAAAGCATGAGTCTGCTTTAAAGTCTTTACCAAGACCAGTCACGTTTCGTCAAGTTTAGTTTTGTGATAGTTGCAGACATCTGCTGTCCCCTAAACTGAATATAAGCTGTTACCTTACAGTTAATGATGCAATAAATCAAATAGTATAATACACAAAAGGACCCACATTAGAGAGAATTGTTGCTTAGTCCAGGTGGTGTTGGGTGCAGAATGTGCCAACATCTTTTATTCTTTTTAGATATCCTATTTAAAAATATAAACAAAACTGGTCATTGTTTAATACATCAAAGGGGGAGTTTAAAACAGTTCAGTCTTGGCACAGAGACAGGTAATCCTAGCACTGGAGAATTGAGACAGAGAGGTTCCAGGTTCAAGGCCAGCCTAGAGAAGGTAATAGCAAGACTTTTTCTTAAGAAATAAATAAAAATAAAGAATCAAAACCGGAAACGAGCATGTTGATTCGTGTACATCTTCAAAAGAGTGAAGCAGGAGAATCACCATGAATTCAAGACCACGTCTCAGAAACTCAAACACAAGTAACACAGAAGAGAATTTCATTTTGAATATGGGATATGACTGCGATTCAAATTGAATGGAACATGGGCACTTAAGGCCCTGGTCAACAATAAGATGGGTGACTTTTAGTAATGAATCTAGTACTTAATGGGTTGACAATATCTTCAAATTGTGGCATTGGATTGTGATTTGAGAACTGAGTACTGCTTGGTAGAATGTCACCTTGCCCCCAGCCCTGGGGTTATAGATGTACACAGCGCTGCACCCAGGCTTGCATGGATGCCGGCATCCAAACTGAGGTCTCTTGCTTGCAGAGTGTGCCTTTACCTGCTGATACATCTTCCTAGCACTGCCATTTCTAAGATGGTTCTCAAAAGCCTTCTAACCTCTGTTTACCCCTTAGACCACAGCCTTTTCAAGGTTTATGAAACAGCCTTGACAGCGATTATCCTCTTGATGCTGGCTTCCTTAGGAATAGTAATTCACTCATTATCTAGGTAGCTTCCAGTCTGCTCAGGTTGATATTCACAACTACCCATCACAGTGAACCCCACGTTTCTACACTAAAATCGGTGCTCTTCTGTTTGCTGGGCAGCAGAGTCTTAGTGTGAGTGATTGTAACCTATGTAAGCTTCATTGATGAAAATGTGCCATCTAGAATGTGCTCAGTCTTTGTACAAATCAGTAATAGTGGCTTTGTCACTAAGTACATGCCAGGTTAGGCCCAGGAATGTCAGAAGACAGCTGAACAGTGTTTCTGAACTTGGAGGTGCCCGTAGCTCACTGGGCTACTTGGCATTCTGTGTGTGTTCCCAGCCCAGCAGAGTGAGGTTTCGTAGACACTGTGTCAGTATTTCAGACAAACTATGACAGAAGCTGTTTGAGAGTCCCAAGTTTGGTTTAATGTTCCTGGAGCCAGCAGTTGATACTGATTGCAAGATGCAGGAGCTAGCCGGAGCTGCCCAGGTTCTTAGCTGTGCGGTGCTTCACCGATACGACTCTCTTAGGAGTGGCTTCTGCTGCAATAGATTTGGAGCTTTTGACAACCCATCACACATGCAGTTTATACCCATGCTTGATGGCATCGTTTGTCTGTGGATTCTTTTAGGCAGTATGCTGTCTAGAAAGATCATTCAGCAGTCTCTCCTCTGTATTCTTTTTTTCTCTATAACTTTTACCAACTTACATATGAAAGTGTTTAGGAATTTATCCTAAAAGGCTATGGTATCTCTTTTACTTCTTGTATTTTAAAATTTATGAATACTTTAAAACAAATGGTAAATTCATTTACTGGGTTTATTCTCGCATACTTCCTAATGTATATTTTTATGATTTTATGAGATTGAAGTTTGAATGTTTGAAATTGTACAGATGGCTACTAGACAGCATGTCTAAGATACACAGCTGTCGCATTTAAACTGTTGTGAATCACCTGAGTGGCTACTGAACCCTGGGACCATCTCAGAATGCTGGGTGCCTTATTTATATTATGATATAAATTATATTTAATCATCCCTCTAGGATTTAGGACATGGTTCAATGTAGACAAATATATTAAATCCTGATGACCATTAAAGGGCAAATTAGACATTCCTCTTGAAAAAATAGCCATTATTGTAAGGAAATAAACATAAATGTGATTCTCACGCGAGGCAGTCTGATAAATAATGTAAGAAAAGCTCAACTGCAGGAAGTCAGAGTGGAGAGAGCCAGCACTGCTGAACTTATACTCCAGACTACAAAACTTGTTATTGTATGATACCAGGCAGGACACAGTGCATCAGAAGAAGGTGCACTCTTGTTACTCCAGCCAATGCCCAGCTTGTCTGCAGGTTTCTTTCAGACCTTAATTATTGGCCAAGAAAAGAGTAGCTGTAAAACACGAAGCTCAGAGACCAGTGAGGTAGATAAGACACTCTTGTTTTATTTAAGCTGGTGACCTTTCCACTAATTGGAAAGCATCCGAATCATGAGCCAGTATTGTCAGTAATAGTATGTTCGTGGAAATTGGTAGGTTTTCTGGTTCAGACTGGGCGGTGCAAGATGTTAATTATAAAGCAAAAGTTCATTAAAATTAATGTGTAGATTGGCAGTGGTGGCACACACAGACCTTTTAATCCCAGCATTTGGGAGGAAGAGGCAGGTGAATCTCTGTGAGTTCGAGGCCAGCCTGGCTCACAAAGTGAGTTCCAGGACAGCTAAGGCTACACAAAGAAACCCTGTCTCAAAAAATAAAAAAATAAAAAAAAAAAAACCGACAACAAAATTAGTGTTTTGTAAAGTAAATATGTGCCTGCATTTCTCATATGTTCATCAGTATTTTTTCAGAGCTGGCCACCGCTGGTGCCACTACACTCACCTCTGATGTCACTGTGATCGCTTGCCGTCCCATTCATTCGGTTGCCCTTTATCTTCCTTAACACTGATTGTCTCCTCTTCCCATCCAGATAATGTCTACATTAGACTGGGAAGCAATGCAATGACCACTCACAAATGGGCGGCCGGCACAGACGCCACCCCCATTTTACAGCTGAGGGACAGGAGAGCTGCCGGGTGGAGGAGTAGAGCTGTGTCCTGTCAGCAGGCTTCATAGCCCACACCTGCTGTGAAGCCGCTTTACACTGGAGGACCCAGGCTCGTGAAATGCACAGCATCTCCTCATTTGGTTGAACTGTTGGTGCATATGCCATCGCGGCTGCTGTTGCAGAGCTTGGACCACTGCTCGGATGGAATTGCTTTGAATTCCTTGAAATAGACATTGGCTGTAAGGTGATAACATTCACAAGTTATGTTGCAGCCCATTCCTTAGGGTGGCATGCCATGCTCAGACGCAGTAGGACCACCATATAAGCCGCTACCTGAGCTGGCTTGGTGGAGCCCCTTCCCTATGATGGAGTGCCACGCTCCGTCTTGATGCATGGAAGAGGGGCTGGGCCCTGCCCCAACCTAATGAGCCAGACTATGTTGACTCCTCGTGAGAGCCCTTACCTGTGAGGCAGCGTGGAGTCGGGGAGGGCTGGGGCAGTGGGAGGAGGGAAGAGCTGTGGTTGGAATGTAAAATGAAATGTAAAAAAATTTAAAATAGAAAAAAAAAGATACAAGTTATATTAGGATTTTTCCCTTTGGATTCGTTAGGTATGTAATATACCAAAGCCATGATTCCACCATCCAGTCACTAAACTTGGCTTCTCTGATAACTCACCCATTCCCTCATTTAGATCTTGAAGAGTCCGTTGCACGTGTATGTCTGTCCTTGTGGCCTTCCCTGTCCCCTCTCAGGCCAAAGTTGTATGTTTTAGTTATGGAAAGTTTAGTGTACTGTGACAGTACACGTTTCCAGACTGGCCTGCATCACAAAATTGATGTTTGTTTCAGTAGAGCATCCCACAGAGGGTACTATTTTTAATTGTTTTCTTTGCTAAATGTATACTAACTTAAAAGTGCAGAAACCATCTGTATTTTCCTTATGAATTGCTTTGAGTGTGTCCTTGAGATTCTTAGAAACCATATTTTAAGTATCGAGACCAGCTGTAACCTTTTCTCCTTGATTTAAGATTCCACACGACACCATTGCCCTTGTAGGGAAGTAACAAGTTGGCTGCCTTACAAGACAGTTTGAAGAACACTAGGGGAATAATGCATGATACAGCATAAAATGTGAGTGAGAGCAGATGATGATGTAATGTCTTACTTAAAATGCATGCAAAATAACATTGGCTGCTGAAGTGTTGTTATTGGTCATGTGATTCTCAAATATAAAAATAATTTTAACCTAAGCACATGAAAATCTCCCCAGTTACCTTAGATTGTTGGATAAAATAGTATTTAATGTACACAAAGAATTAGATTCAAAAAGTTATCTTAATAATTTGTTATGTCCTAAGATGTGTGCTTCATCCCATTACCCTCATTGTAGCACTCTGTCCTCTTCTACAACCAAATTATATATATATATAATATATATATATATATATATATTATATATATATATTTTTTTTCATATATATATGAAAAAAAGTTCCACATGTACCAACCTCTCCCTAGAAAACTATTGACTGTCACTTTTGTTTTCTAAATCCTGCCCTTTACATAACAGACTATACAAATGAATCCACAAGGACAAGACACTTCCTTGCATTCTCTTGTGTGTGTGTGTGTGTGTGTGTGTGTGTGTAATAAAACTGTTGAAAGGCGCACACATACACACACACACATAAGTATGACTTTCTGTACAGTTGTGGCAGGAAGGAAATGAACCATTTTAATTTTTACTTATTTAAATGCTTTGTCTGGTAGGTGAATGTTATTTTAAGGAAGGTTTTGAGTATCTGAAGTGTTAGTAGAATTTCTGTACACAGATGCTTGCTGTGAGCTACAGTATGCGCTGTGTATTTGAAGCTAATAACCAGGGCTTATGGTGGGTCATTGTGCCCTATCCCAGTGGTGTCAAGGGAGGTGGAAGGTTATCTTACATGGCAGCCAGGCAACCCTGTGAACACTTTTGAGCAGGTGGGATAATGGGACTCAATTTTGAAGTGAGGGTTGAAATTTATTGGAATATTGGAACATATGAGAATCATAACTTTAAAAATAAATGTAGCTACTGTTCGACATCATTGTGTGTATTCGACAATGCACTCATTTAAGCAATATAGTTTATGTTTAAATTGATATATTAAAATAGTCCTGTCATGCATTGAGGCATAAAGGAAACTGATGAGCACAATTAAAGCTCAGAGAGATATATGTGTATGTGTATGTATGAATGTATGTGTATGTATGTATGTATGTATGTATGTATGTATGTATGTATGTATGTATTGGGTGTAGCAGGTAGGTAGACAAACAGAAAAGCCCTCAAACAAAACCTGAAGCAAATTTTTTTCTCTATCTGAGATTCTGAGTTGACATTTCCTAGTACTAATAGTAGTAATAAGAACTTAACTCTTTCAAGACTGCAGAGATGGCTCAGAGGTTAGGAACACTGGCTTCTCTTCCAGAAGACCTGGGTTCAATTCCCAGCACCCACATAACAGCTCACAGCTGACTGTAGCTACAGTTCCAGGGGATCTGACACTCTACTCTGGCTTTCCTGGCACAAGGCACACATGTAGTGCACAGACATGCATGCAGATAAAACATCTATACACAGAAGTAACTAATTAAAAAATAATTTAGCACTTTTAAAACAATTTATGTATTGATTTTATATCCCAGCTGCAGCCTCCCTCACACCCTCACCTCAGAGTCCCTCTCCTCCACCCCCTCCAACCTCCCAATCCCCTTATCTTCTGTTTCCATCCAGGAAACGATGGGAGATCCAGAATACTCCTATGAGTATCAATAAAACATGGCATATCAAGTTGCAGTAAGACCTCCCCATGTATGAAGGCTATATTTAGCCATTTCTTAATTGCTATTAAGTTTTGAAAATGAATATTTGAGCCAAACATAGTCATGGTAATAATGCTTTTAAATTTTCCTTTGTATTACTATGTTTCTAAGATCATATGCATGTGAAGATTCATTTATTTTTATTTTATGTATTTATGTGCATGAGTGTTTGCCTGCATGATAGCGTACATCAGGTACCATTAGAGGCCATAAGAGAGTATCAGAGTCCCTGGACTTAGACTGACAGGCAGTTTTAAGAAGCTACGTCAATGCTGGGGTTGGAACCCGGGTCCTCTGCAGAAGCAGCAGATACCCTTAACTGCTGAGCTATCTCCCCAGCCCGCTAGCATAGTATTTTTATAAACCATTGCACAAAATGTCAAACCATTCTTTTTAAATTGAAAATGATATCAAAGAATTTTAGTTCTATCTTTCTTTGTATATGCCTACAAGATAATTTTGTTAAGGCTTAAATTAACGTGCACAATATTTTGAGCAGAGATGTGTTTTTCTGTATGTGTATGTTTTTTAAAAAATGAGTCATGAAAACATTTTAAAAGTACATTTGAATTGCTTTGATTTGGATTGAAAAAGAAAGTGACTATTTGGCATAAATTTCAGTTTGGAAAGAATGTGAACGCTCAGTATCATTTAAGTGTGCAGAATTTTATGAAATGTTAAAGCGTCACGCCTTCCTGAGGATGTATTTCTGGTCCGTCTACATATGTTGTCTTCTCCTTCTTAAAACCCACAATGTGGCAAGCTGTGTACATGAAGGATTCCTGAAGCCCCTGGTCAGCCAGTAGAGGCCACTCATAGCTTGCTGAAACTGGATGGGAAGTGAAACTCCACCGTAGCCCTGTTGAGCATCATTCAGAGCTGCTTAAAGTTTACATTGTCACTCAGCAAAAAGGCCGTAAAGCGGTATGAAAGCAGCTACCACTGTGCCTTTTTCTTGTGCAGTGGTGCCTCTTCTCAGTTGAAGCATTGAGATTACTCACCAAGGTGAACAATTGCTGTTAGTAATATAGAAATATATACTGTTGGTAATCATACCAGAAACATGAATCTGTGCATTTATTCATTATAATGACTAATATTCTAATAGGCTAGTGATTCTAAATTTCCGGTTCATACAGACTATATATTAACTGGGAAAAGCTGTGTACAGTGGGGATTTGAAATCATTACATTGTGTACTTTAGTCATACGTCAGGGTATTTGTGGGCAGATAGTTAGTTTGTGCATTATACATATACATATATCTATATGATTATCAGGTTAGGATAATTTTTTTGTTTTAACAGGCCTTAGAAAACTGTGTCTGTATTTGTTGAAAATGTGACCTGAAGATTTCAAAATTGAATGATACCTATATGTTCATCCAGTGCTCACTGGGAGGCTGAAGCTCTGCAGTGCCCGATTCCCTCCAGACTGCCAGCATAGCTGAAAGGAAAGCCCATAATTTTATGTGAATTATTTTCCCTGGTTTTGTTTTTTTAAAAAACACTTTTTCTTGTATTTAGATTTATACTTGGTTTTTTAAAAGAAAAAACAACAAGCTCTAATTTTTCTCCAAGTTTCCTATCATGTTCTCATCCAAGAGTATCTACACCCAGTACTGTTAAGCATTGTACTGTTTGCTGTCACAGTGACAGCCTGGCCTGTGTGCCAGCGTCTCTACTGTGTCAAGCCCCTCTCGCTTTATGTGGTCTAGAATTTTCAGGGAGGTTCCTGCCTGTGCTTAGGTTTATCATTCTGGGTTGAAAGCTTTTCAAGTGTATTTGTGATGCAGAGTGCTGTCTTCGGTAGGAAACCGCACTTGAGAAGATGTGCTTTGCTGTGTTGTCTCCTTGCAGGAGCAAAATGCGAGTGTGTTTGGTGAGCACAGCAGCATGGGTTCAATCCCTCCCTGGCCAGTTCCTAGTCTAGACTGTGCCCCTGATGGCAGCCTGTGTGAATTTCTCCATCTGTCATCGGAGAGTGCCTCTTTGCTCTTGAGGCCCCTTGCTTATGGAACATCCTAGACAAGCAGGCTATAAAGAATGGGAATGTCATTGTTACTAATAACAATAGGAGCATTGCATTGCTATAGTAATTCCTGATGCCTCTTCTGATTACTGTGGTAGAAGGGTCTTTTTGTTGTTGTCCCCTCCTGAGAAAGAATTCCACAAGACACAAAGAAAAATGTCGTCAGTGAGATGTTATTAAAGAAAAGATAGACATAGTGTCAGCTGTTGTCCAGAGAGTGGGGCTCTGCCCTTGGAATGTATCCTTACCTGCCTCGTTTTCTCTCTGCCTCCCGATCGATGGGTTTGCCTGGACCCCCTTCTCAGGACCTCGTAGGACCTGTTTAACCCAGGAGTTCTTTGCTCCCTTTTGGGAGCTGCTTGTGGTCTCTTGGCATGACCACTTGCCTTTTGTCTGTCTTCTACTTCAAAGGGATTCACATTTTTTTTTATTAGTTTGTCGATTCTTTAATTAATGCTTCCAAATGGGTTTAAACTTTTCACAGTGAAACACAGTGCTCCAGTGGGAAACATTTCATCCTGACTGACAGGGAAATTCATAGCCACTCATTTAATTTAGATAAGTAAGGTTATGGATACTTTTTTCCCTAATAGTGACAGCTCTGCTGCTAGGATCAAGCTTGTTGTGAACGTGGTATTTTTAAAGATGTTATAGATGAAGGGATCCTGGTATATATTTCCATACTATTAACAGGATTAAAAAATTCCAACCTTGGGTCTGGGGAGGTAGCTTTGTCAATACAGTGATTGCAAGCATGGGTTTGGTCCCTAGAGCCCAAGGTGAAAAGGCTGGGTGTAGTGGAGCACACTATAGTCCCAGTGCTTGTAGGCGGGGTCTCCAGGATGCCTGGGGCCCGCCTTACTCATTGCAGACCCATGGAAAACCCTGTCTCAAAGCTGGCTAGTGCCTCAGGAGCAACACTCAGGATCGCCCTCCATCGTCCACATACACGTGTGTGCACCTGTACAGCGCGTAGACAATAATCCCAAACTTTGGGGCATTTTCTTAGTTGGAAAACTTAAGTTATTGTATTAATTTACTAGTGTAATAATTCCGTGTTTGAAATCTCAGGTAATCCAGTTGTCCATAGAAATAGACTGTTTTCATTCGTGAACATTCATCCTTTCTAGAGGACATTGTCTAAAGCTAAACCTCCTGCTGGCTGAGGACTTGCAGTGACGGTCCTGATGCACCTGTCACACACACACCATGTATTCCTATGGATTTATGCTTTCACTTCTCACATTAAAGAAACTTCCCTGATCCACTTTCCAAGTGCATGTTTTACTTTTGTAAACACCCAGAAAAGGAAAGTAATTAACTATCTTATTATTTACTGATTATTCTCATTCTTTAAAAAATATTTATGTGTATGTATAAATTTCACTTATGCGTGCACGTTTGCAAGTACATAAAGGACAGAAAATGGCATTGGAGCCCCTGAAACTGGAGTTAGAGTTGGTTGTACACCACCATGTATGTGCTGGGAACCAAATCTGAGTCTTCTTGAAGAGCGAGTCCTCTAACCACTGGATCATCTCTCCAGCCCACTGGTTACTTCCATTCTTAAAGAAGAAAATAGCAGTAAAGCTTGGAATGTAACTGGGGATTTCTAAGAGTTTTTCTAGTTATAGTATACCAAAAACCACCGGATGAATGGGAACAGTATAGTGCTTGTCACATAGTCAAGTGTAAGCATAATTGTGTGTAAGTGCTGGGTCACTTCTAAGCGAGTCTTCAGTTGTGTGCAGCATGCCTGCACACTGTGTTCAGGGCAGGCGGCAGCTGCTGTGTGAAGTGTGTTGACTCCAGAGGTAGGCAGCTAAAGAGAGCAGCATCTGAAGGGGGCTCACATTCACTTCCTTCTTCCTGGCCTGTGGAGCCAAAGACAGCTGTGGAATGGGAGCAAAGCTGCGGTTTGGAAAGGTAAATTTAGCAAGTTGCTAAGACGGATAGAGCAGAGCTCCAATTTTATCCAGCTACCCTCCTGGAAGGGCTGTGTCCCCCTTTATTCCTCTTAAACCACATGGCTCTGTGTTCCCCTTACTCTAGTGTTATCACTCAGTTGCACACTTTTGTGGGTTTTATAAGTTATTCCACAATAATTTTTACTTTTTTCGCATGTTGCTTTAAAAGTAATTGTAAGCTTTATTTTCTTTAATCTGTGTAGGTACCCAAATAGATTGTGCCCTTGTGTATTGAGACCAGTCTGTAATATTGTGAGTGTATTACTCACCCTTGTCTAACTTGCAACAAAGCTTTGAGAGCAGCTGCTTCGGCACTGCAGGTGCCTCGCTCGGCTGAAGTACTCTTGGAGAGTGTCTGTAGGTGTAGGTGGAATAACTATTTACCAGACTGGCTTTATAGAGTAGCATTTCCTCAGCCTTTTTGAAAACTGAAGATAACTCTGTACACCAGAAACTGGCAGCCAGAAGCAGTTTCCTTCTGTTTTTGTGGTGGATGGATGGATGGATGAATGGTTGGGTTTTTGTTGTTTTGCTGTTGTTGTTTGGGGTGGGGGGTGGGTTGTTTGCTTTGTTTTTGTCCCCTGCTCCCCCCATCCCTCCAGCTCTCACTTCCCATGCCCAAAAGCTTTAAGGTCATACTTTGAAACTTGTCTTTGTTGGGTGGTTTTCCTCAGTACCTGGCACGTGTGCTTAACTGACACATTAGTTGAGCATAGTTGAAGCCTCCGTGTAGAGCCTGCTTGACTGTAAAGGCTGGCTTTTCTCCTCAGTGTCCTCAAATTAATCATTATCCTGAGAAAAGAGGAAACTTTTACATCTGGACAAACTGGCAGGCGGTTCAGGCCTTGCCTCCCTTCAGCCTGGAGGCTACAGGGCTTTCACTAGCCAGGCCTCAGCAAATTGAAAAGCCCTCTTTTGAATGGCAGCCTGCCACAGTTAGTGTTTGTCACTGTGGGCACTGGGGCAGAATAGTGTACAGAGGCAACTCAAGTGCGGTTGAAAATGAGCACGGGGTTGATGGGAAGGCTAGCTGGAGGGAGGGAGGGAGAGAACACAGCTGCTGGTTTCCAGTACTGCTGTCGGGGTGGAGCTGCATCCCGTGGGAGTCTTTAACAGGACATCCTGAGTAGTGTGCCATCCACACTGGGCAGCCCCTGCCCCAGTCTCACCACCCATGTCTCAGCTCAGTTTCTGATTCAAGGAGGGATATGTCAGCTCTGTAATGGGAACCTGCAGGAGGTTTGGCAATGGGAAAATGGTAAACCAACTGCTCTGCTTGTCTCCAAAGACCAACAGTCAGTGTGTTAAACATCATGATGGAGAAGAAGACCTGGCTCCAGATGTGTCTGTAAAACTGAGAGTACAGGTGTCCTCACAGGGTCACCTGCTTGCGCTTCCATTCTGTCAGCAGCTGTTTTCTTACACAGTTGTGGCCACGTGTTCATCTCTCACTACCACAGTGTCTTCTGAGGTTAGGAGCCGAGCTGCAAATTACAGCCACAGAAGCTGACATCACAGCAGAAAAGTTACATTGTATAGAAACTGTCCCTTTCTGGCCCTGGGGTTCTGTTTTAATTTGTACAAGCACAAATGATGTAACCAAACATTAGAGCCACACTCACTACCTGTGTAGTAATATTTAGCAAGTGAACCCTAAAGAGTTAGGGTTCACCATATGATGTCTGGGATCATCATTGCTAACACTGACTCATTAAATAAATGTTGACCTCTAAGTTCTTTGACTCCCAAGAACTCTGTACTATGCAAATACTGTTTAGTGTGAAAAGCAAAGTGCCTCTTGTTCCACTAATCTTTGAGGTAGAACACTTGCTACTAATCACCTTAACTGTCTGGCTGGGCGTGGTGGTGCACACCTTTAGTCCCAGCACCAGGGAGGCGCTGGCAAGCAGAAGCAGGATTCTGTGAGTTCAAAGTCAGCCTGGTCTCCATAGCGAGTTGTAACTCCAGCCAGGAATTATGGTGAGACCTATATACCGAGAACCTGTCACAAACTAATCCAGAAATATCCTTGGCTGTATGCATATTTGACTTGGCTACTTAAAGAGATAAGTCTTAAAATAGTTTATGATTTCTTTCTAAATGTTCTCTAGAATTAAATAGTCACCATATGATCTGATTTTGGAAAATTTTTCAGGGGCGGGGCCAAGGGCTGCACCATTGACCTTAACCTTTGGATATCCTTTTCTTTTCTGAGATTATTTTGCTCTATGTGTACGTGTGTGTATGTGTGTACATGAGTGTATTATGTGTAGCGGGTTCCAGGCAGAGGCCAAAGAGGGGCACCAGGTCTCAGGAACTGGAGGCGGTGTGAGCCACCAGGTGGGTGCTGGCCAGCACAGTCCAGGTGCCGTGCAAGAGCCACGAGTGCTTGAACCACTTAGCCGTCTCCCCAGCCTCTTTTCATTGGGTTTTTATAAATGTAGACCCTGAATTAATCATAGAACAGCTATAAATATTTACAGTTCTTTAGGTTTGTTTATGACAAGTTAATAATATCAATTAATATTAATGTATCATGCTAATAATCAATCATGTTAAGCATCTTGAAAGTTTAAAATGCTCTCGGACTTTAGTACAGTCCTGCTTTCCATGGAGGGATTCTGTGTTGCAGATTGTGTGCGAAGACTTGGGGTAAGGGTTCTCCTTGTAAAGACATTGAACTCTGAGGTGTGACCCTCACAAAATAACAGTAGTGATACTTTAGTTCAGTGGTCATATCAGATATCCTGTACATCAGATATTTACATTATGATTCATAACAATAGCAAAATTACAGTTATGAAGTAGTAATGAAATAATTTTATGGTTGCGGTCACCACGACCTGAGGAACTGTATTAAAGGGTCCCAGCATTACGAAGGAATTGGAGAGAATAGTCATTTGTGTTTTTCCAAGGCCGTGACCAGGTAAACATACATGTAAAGTTATTTAAATGTCTACATTTGATTCTTCAAATCTTCTGTGATTTATCTGCTGCAGTTGAAGGGAGCTTGTAGTTTTTGAGACGTGTCCAATTCCTGAAAAATATCCAGTCAGATTACTTCTGACTGGATTGAAAGCTTACATTTGTATTGTGCTGTAAACTTATTAGAAGTTCTGTTTTATTATATTCCCCCGTATTGTTTTCATCAGGCAATTTATCACATGGGTGTATGTGAAATTTCTTCATTTATTAAATTTCAGATTATGTATTTCAAGCCAGAGCAAGACAAACATTTTTCCCATGAGTGTAGCTTCAGGTAAACAAGCAATTTTAGCCCCGAGAATAGCTCCTGCTCTGTCAACATACTGCTTATTTTTTCTCTGAGATAAAAAGTTCAGTTTTCTGATATTTGTACCAAGATAAAGTCAGTAAACAAGATTAATATAGTGTGGAAAAGGTTGTCAGCAGCCCTGGCAGAGGAAATAAGTTGCCTGTACATAGAACATACTGTAAACTGAATAAAAGTGTCAGGTCCGCCATGAGATAATGTGATCATGGACGTCTAACAAAGCATGACACGGGCCCAGGCGGCTTTTCGCCCAGCCCCAGTGTAGAAAATGGATTACTGTGTTCCAGGGATACCTGCTGGAGTAACACGAGTCTCTACTCCAAGATGAATGTGCGGTGTGACCCGTGTGCCCCCTGGGCTCGTCACTGCCACCCCTGCAAACTGGCCCCGTTTGGGCTTCTAGGAATGCCAGAGTGTGTGCTGCATCCTTGTTACTCAGGGGATACAACAAGAAGGGTTCCCAATTTTTTTTTTTTTTTACTTTTCTTAGGCCATGCTTTTTTATTCTGTTGTGGTTAAATGGCTCTTGTGTACGTAAACAGGCATGGCATTCACTATGAGGAAGCATGACTCAGAGTAAGTTCACACCTGGGCATTGGTTATGGCAGATTCACCGGTTCCTGGCTACCTTTTGCTCACTGGAGAACCTTGGGTAGAGTAGGAGTGCTGTGAAGTTCATACCAGACTTGAGCAGTTGTTACTATAGATGAAACACTTTGTGTTTTCCTTGTAGAATTTCTAATTTTACGTAGAATAGAGGAGCAAATGTTGTTCCTTTTGCTAAAATTGCATTTCACTCAGTATAAATAACCTGATAATTCCTGCCTTTGCCGAAAATACATAAAAAGGACCACTCGCTGCTCCTTTCACAGAAGTGCTTGTGTCGCTTGAATGGGCACATCATAATGCAAGCTTCTGTGTTTAGAAATTTACCACAGAAGCTGGATTCACAAAAGCAGCATCTGCTCAGGCGTGATCAGTCGGATTGAACCTCTTCTCACATCAGGTTGACAGTGTTTGGATGGCAGTCACTGCTGTGTCCGTAAGCATGGTGTTTGCACCATGATAGAGATGCTCTGTCGGTGTCTGAAGAAACCTAGGAAAGTGAGTCTGTTAGACCAAAGGATCTTCTTTGGAAAGATTTATTTTATTTATGGAAGCCAAAGAGAGGTAGAGTTGGCGTTTCAGGTGGGTACTAGGCATCAAACTGGGGTCATCACTGCTGTCCATCCCTCATGGGACCAGTCTTACCAGGACTTTCGCTCCTTGCCAGCCATTTTGTCTTGGATTTAATTAATCCTCTTTCCTCCATTCAGAATGATATCTTAAGATTGTTGCAGCCTTGCACTGTCTTTAGCAAGCCAATGGTGACTTGTTTTGTCATTTGTTTTGAAATCTCTTTTCAGACGTCTGCTCCTGGCCCCGCCAGTAACAAGAGGATGGTTCACTTCTCCCCAGACGCCCATCACCATGAGTGAGTAGTGCTCATGTCTCTGTAGCTTGCTTGGCTTATTCCATTTGTGTCTGTGAAGAAACTGGATAGCTCTTTCTGAGTGACAGCAGTTTAATTTGTGCCTGCTTTCAAAGCATAATAAGGCACACAGATGTTAACAGTATAGGAACAACTGATACAGAAGGACTTGTAAATACATTCTTTATCTTGATAGAATTTGGAATCCATGCCTTAGTCCCTGAAATCAGGCTCTACCTAGCAGCATTTAAATCTTCATGACGTTGACCTTACCGAGCCCCAGCCCTTCTGTGATACCAACATGACTGCCAAAGGACCCATCTTCATGATGCCTCTCCATTCCCAGCTTCTGCCTGGCTAGCCTTGGCTTATCACAGTGAAGAGCTATAACGAAACCAAGATGAACATCCTTTAGCAACAAAAGAAATGGCCCACTAGCTAACTTTAGATAGCTAAATAGTTCAGATGACTTTAGTAAACTACAGGGAGGGTTTTTTTTTTGGTGGTGATCTTAATTCTAAATAGTCTTGTTGGAAAAGCCTATGTGATGTGTGATAGTTTGATGCTATGTGTCTCTTCTACCATCTGCAGTTAGTTGAAATTGAGACCTCTGAGATATGAAAAGGCATGAGTGAATTACTAGATTACTTTTTCCTAGAAAATTGTCTTACTAAGAGCTGTTATTATTTCCTTTCTTTTTAAAAACAAAATCAGTTGCAACCTAAATAAAAAAACTTTTGTTCAGGCCTCGCAAAATGATATCACAACCCCCCCTTTCTTGTTTGCTGTGAAGAAGCTCAAAACAAAACAAAAAATACCCCCCAGTTAACAGCCAATGGGTACAGTTTCCATATTCATTTTGCTTTATTGAACTATATAGGCTTAGGTTGGTAGATGTAGCCCCATTTCAGATAAAACTCTTCCTTAGGTGAAGAGTGTAGGCACTCTGCAGACAGGTGATGGTTCCCTTATTGCTGCTGCAATCCTGCCCCAGCCCAGCCCCTGATAGGGCAGACACCAGGTAGAGTTGCTGAATGGCTGAAGACCCCAGTACTGGTTTAAACTAGGGCACACTGACCCTGTGTGGGACATAACAGCGTGCCCATCCCAGCTTGTGGACATGGAGGCGAAGGATCGGGAGTTAAAGGTCGTATTTGGCTATTTAACAGGCTTGGGGCCAGCCTCGGCTTGATGAGACTCTGTCTCAAAAACTGTAATGAGTAGATAAGTAAATGAGAAAGAACAGGATAGTGCCAACTGCAATGTTGCCTCTAAATTCACAGAGCTCACTCTCAGTGTCCCTCTGTCTCCTCCACCCCAGGATCTCCAAGGTTGCTGGTCAGTTAAGACACTCGAGGAGTAGAACACAGGTGTGTTCCCCTGAGTGAAGATTGCCACTGTTTGACCACATAGGACTCAAATCTCTAATTTCACACCCTTGCCTTCCCAGTGTCTCTAGTCAAGTTCCCGGTGTCTCTCCTGACCTAGTCCTTCCCACTTCCTACCCCACTGCCTTCTCTATTATCTTTTATGTCAGTGGAGAGTCCCAGTGGACCCCGCAGTAGCTGGCTCCCCACTTGCTTGTGTGACTCCGGTTCGGATCTGGTCATCTTGTTTCCTGACTGTCCCATTGTCATCTACTGCCAGTGTGGACACTCTAACAATCATGGACAAACGCCCTGCACAGCCAAGCTTGCTGCTCATCTGTCCCCTTCTTTCCCTTCTCTGCCCATAGAACCTTCAGATCAGTTCTCGTCTGTTCTCTGAAGCCTCCTGCTTTCACCTTCACTGCCCCATGCCCCTCAGATTTGCTCCTAGCCGTATTGGTCAAGACTCAGAAAGCTTTTGTCAGTATGTGCTAGTACAAACTTCAACCAACATAGTTTGGGTTTGCTTGATCTTTGTTATTCTTCAGATTTATTTTTCCTGTTTTGTTTTGTTTTCTCACATAGTGTAAAAAGGGGACTTTAGAAATCTTAAGAATATTGATGAGGGCAGGCCGCTTCTGTTTCTCCCTTTGCCAACTGCATTCCTTGTTAGGCTGCTGTAACAAATCCCCACAGAGTAGATGGCTGAGACAAAACCTTGTGCGGGGCCTGGAAGCCCCAGGTCCCCTCCCGGGCCTGCTTCCTCACAGGCCACCAGCAGTCTCTGCTGCTCTCTTCCTGAGCCCCATCTTCAGTGGGCTTTTCCCTGAACTGGTCTTTTTCTGAATTTCTCCTTCATACGGCACTGAGGCAGATGAATAAGACATTTCATAATGTCATACTGGACTGCCGCCCTGCCTCACTGACCTCATTTTAACTTGTCTCTGGAGAGAGCCTGTATCCAAATAAGGTCCTCATTTGGCTTGTGGTATTAGGACTCCATACTGTCTTTTGCGGGGACACAATTTTGCAGTAACATTGCCATTGTTGTCCGTCTCTAATGCCCTCATGTTTATTGCCTCCTGGTTTGGAGATGACTGCCTCTGGCCCTTGTCTCCTCTGCTCTGGAGAGGGTAGTGCTCGCAGCCCCCTCCCATGCTGTGCACACCCCCTTACCTCCACTTCTCACCCATTGACCACAATCGGAATACTTGGTTGTCTTTCGGCTTAAAGGAGATGAGGAAAGAAGATCCGTAGTCAAGTTCCAGACAGGGAATGAGTCCATTGTGAGGTGCATAGCTACTCTAATAATGGAGCCTGACAAGGAGATCCTGTCCAGTGGGTGAAGACCGGGTTTGTCATGCCCAGTTCATTGTCTCTGCACCGTCCGTATGTTCTGTTCTTTCCAGACATACACAGTGTGCAGACTACCCCAGCCTTCCTCAGCCCCTTTCCGATCACCTGTGGTTGGTTACTCCATCTCCTCAGGCTCTCATCCAGGGCCTCTGAGTGATACGGATTGTTAATTAGGTCTGCTCATGGATCCCCTTTGTAAAACAGCTTATGCCCTTGTCCATAAACAGCTGCACACACGCACAGTGTAGAGTTGTGGAGAAGGCAGGCCATCTCAACGGAAGATGAAAAATACTTCAAACAGTCTGACTTCTGGTGCTGGAGAGGTGGTCCCGTGGGGAAAGGGCTTGCCACACAGGGTAAGGACCTCCACAAACTTGTGCCCACACCCTTATAAACATGAACATTGGAACACCACTCATGCAAACATATGAAAATAAATGCTTTCACTTGTCAGATGTCCAAGTTAAAATAGAATTGAATAGAGTGAGCTCCTATGCAGGCTGAAAAGAATGAAAGGATTTTTCCGTTTTGAATGGGAATTGCTGGAGCACCCCAGCTCCCAGTGCTCTGTCTCTGTGCCAGGCTCTGAAGAAATAGCTGGCAAGGTGCAGGAGCCTCCCAGCTGGAAAAGGGAAAATTGGTTTTAGAGTCAGGAGGACAATGACAGTGGGATGCTACATCCAGAAAGCCTGGGCTCATCACAGTCATGGAGGCCGGTCAGTAGAGGAGCAGACTGCAGCCCAGAGCACCTATGACCTGTGTCCCATTCATGGTGCCCTAGGGTTATCCTACTACTTCAGTGGCTAAACAACTAAATCATTAACTGCTATAAAATAGCATCTGAAGATAATTTCCATTACAGAAACAAAATTCAGATTGTTATTGTCTGATGGCAGCATTGCTACACACCTCTTCCAACGTAGGGTCCTGGAAACATGCACCACACACCAGAAAGTCTGAGTACCATACTTACAAAATGTGACCAACTTAATAAAATAATGTTGTGTTTTCTGCTCATTGGGGAAGAAAGCTATCTAGTAATTAGTCCTGGAAAACAAATAGCATCATGTTGAAAGTCCAGTCCTTAGTAGATGCTTGTACACTTCTAGCAAGAAATATTTGACACAGATAAAACAAGTTTTCATTAATATAAGACACACAGAGAATGTGCCAAGATTCTTAACCCAGCTAACACAGTGAAGCTGGTGTCTGACTTCTGGTGCAAAAGCGTTTGAGGAGCCTAGAACCGTGGCTCAGTAGTTACAGAGCACACACTGTTCTCCCGAAGACCCAAGTTCAGTTCCCTGGCATCCACTTCAGGAAGCTCACCACCCCTGCAACTTGAGCTCCTCAGGATCCACTGCCCCTGGCTTCTGTTGGTGCCTGCATCCACATGGCACACACTTACACATACACATGAGCAAAACTAAAACCAATGATAAGAGTAATCTTACAGTACAATGTTTTAACATTTAATTGTCAATATTATGTCAATTGTCATCAATATGTTGCCTTTCAAAATATGCAAATACTAAATTATGGACATTGACATGGCTCCCTCTTAGAAATATGTGTCAGAGCCAGGCTTGGTGGCACACCCTCTATTGCCAGTGCTTAGGAGGCTGAAGCAAGAGGACTGCCAGAGACCACAAAGCTAGTCTGCACTGCATCTAATTAAGCGACCAGGGTAACATAACGTGGTCCTGTCATGAAAACCAAAAAAGGTTCCGGGCTTTTATTTGCTCTCTAACTTTGCTCAGTTACTCACAAGATACATAATTTAATTTTAAAGAGATATTTATGATTAATTAATTGATTTTGTAATTGATATTCATATTCTGCTTTGTTTTATTTTGATATAAAATGTATCTACATCCAAAGCTGTATATAGAATTAACTTTTAAAAGTACACACAGATAACTTATTATAATTCTATGATAAATTCCTTCATAAAGCAAATACTCACACATTTTATCTTTTGTGTAAATATCAAGCTTGCTTTAAGCAAGATTTGCCTGGATTAAAGGTTATGTTCATTGAGAATACTTTTTCACTTGTAAATTCAGCATTTATTGCATTATGGGGAAAGTGGCTTTAACTCTAGGTTAAGGTACAGGCAGTGTGCTGTAACAGTTTCTTCTCTTATTTATCAGGGTCGCTGTGGGCGTGAGTCTGTTCAGTTATGGAATAGTGAGGCAGCCTCCTTATGTGAGGTGTTTACAGAATGCTGTGCTGAGTTCAGGCATTCCCCACTAGAAAGTACCTCAAAATTCAGGTCAGAATAGTTGGCGTCTCAACAGGTTTTGCTTTTGAGGTGTGTCGTTTTAATGTTTTTACTCTGAATTTTGTAGGTGCTTTGACTTTTCCAGAGCCACCCAGTGTAACTCTGCTTGACCAGAAGTCAATTAGGAAACAGCACCTTAGGCATCTCTGGTGTGTCCTGTGACATGCCGTTCTGTGGGAACCCTGCCGGGACTCCAGTCTTATCAATTCTTCTGTGGGGATTGAGGGCTCCCAAGCTCACAGAATGAAGCCACATGTGCTACTGTTGCTCACAGTGTACGGTAGGGAGGACATTAATACTGATTTCAGCTGTCTTCTGAATGGGAGATTTGGATTTATGTTTGTCTCCCAGTCCTGAGCAAGGTCTTTATTCTTACTTTTTTATTATTATTTCTATTGTGTGTGGATGATATGGAGCATGGCCCACATGTGGAGATTAGAGGACCACTTTGTGGAGTCATTCATCTTCTTCCACCCTGTGTTGTTCCAGAGGTGGAGCTTCGAGAGTCAGTCTTTCATGCCAAGAACTTGACGTGCTGAGCTGTCTTGGCACCCCCAATGTCACTTTTGTTGGGAAGGGAGGAACCTAGACTCCAAATATGTGTTTGCCAGAAGCTATCTGAGAGGTTCCATAGCCTGGTCCCAAACTTCGTTTTTCTTTTTGTTAAGCACATCAAGGTAATATTCTGAATTTTTATTAGTATTTTAATAAAGTAAGTTAAGCTTTTAAAGAGCCTCCTTTATATGATTTTAGAGTTGATGTTTTACATCACAGAACAATTTAATGGAGGAGAAATATCTTAGGAGAGAAAGCCGTGGCACTGTAGTTGATTCAGCTCTGGCCACCGTCTCAAGTCTTACTCTTAGGCACTCTTCCCAGGATACCTATGAGGGCTTCCCTCGGCAGACACACAGCAGAAAACAAGACAGACATCATCACTGTGCTCATGGTACTCAGGGGCTTTACCTATCAGTAATGAATAACAGACAGTGGTCAGGGGGTAGACACATACATGTGCAGTTACATGACAGTGCGTGGACATTGTCATGTAATGTGTACGGAGGTCAGGGCTCTCATTCTTAAAACGGAACTGGACGTCCACCTGGAACAACTGATAAATCTCGAAAGTGTGGTCAATTGGGGGTGGGAAGTACATTTCAAGCAAATAAAATCCCATGTTCTGCATCCCGTAATCGGGAAGAAAACTAAGAGAGATGAAAGACTGTGAAGGCAGATTGTCACGTGGTGAGAGACTGGAGGAGGCCACGCCTGAGACGGTTAAGGAGTCTCTCGTGATGAGTAGTGAAAAGTCACTGCAGTCGGTTCATTTGTTATATCTGAGCCCTCTGTATCCATAGTGACAGGTTAGCTGCCACCCCACCCACCCACCCTCACCCCGTTCTTGGGTTCTTTGCACTGACGTTTGAGGTAGCTACAAAGGCCAAGTTCTTAGCCATGTGGCTTGCTGATGCTGGGCCATCTTGCCTTAATTTTTGATTCAACTAGACTTGAGCTCACCACTCTCCTGTCTCCTGAGTGCTGGGATTGTATGTGTGTGCCACCATAGCCAGCTCCGCCCTTCTGTTGTGTACTTCATAGTTACAAATCTCATCAGAAACAGACCTGTGCTGCACGAGGAAGGTATTCATGGTTGAAGATTGTGTGGCGTTTTCAAAGCTAATTTAGATTTTCAATGCTTACTCTATTAGAGCAGTAAATTTTTCACAGTAGTGCGTATGTTTACACACAAAATGAACGTAGTGATGGTCCCTACGCCGTATGTGCCTGTAGCCCTATATGTGTCTGTTCAAAAAGGACCTGAATATGTTACATTTCTTGAAATTTAAGTAGGTAGATCTAGCTAATGGCTGCTATATTAAACAGAGAGAGAGAGAGAGAGAGCCGATTATATTACTCTCTCATTATTTAAAAATTGTGCTTCTGTGTCCAAAAGGAAAACATTATTTCTAAAAATCTGTATATAAAAGTACATTTTATATACATTTATAAAAAAGTACTTTTTACCATTTACTCCAGTAAAACTTACTGGAGTCCTCAGTCAAACATCTTAGGGTTGGCTTTGTCTTTTTGCCCAGGAGTAATGTTAGTTGACTGCCTGTGAAATCCAATACATTGCTGCTACCTGCTATTCAGCTCTGTGGTTAGGGAAAGGGATTATGGAAGCATGAGAAGGAATTTATGTAGTGCTCAGCATCTACAGAGACCTGAAATACAATCCCTTCCACTCTAGTTACAAGACTGCTCTGCTTGAAGGATGACTGCAACCAGGGCTCTGGAGGAGGTGCAGACTTCTGCTTCCAGCAGAACCCTACCGGGTGTGATAGGCTCTGTTTCTAGATGTACCCAGCCTGTACCTGTGTCCCACCGGGAGAACTGAGCATAGTGGTAACATCCAGCCCTTCTGCCTTGAGCAGACTGCCGGCCTGTGCCTCAGCCTCTCTCTGTTCTGCTTCTTTCACTGTTAGCCTTCTGTGAGCCTGCTCTGAAATCCTGATTCTAAGTGCAAATCCATGTATGGAAACATCATTGCAGCCATGTTCTGGCTCACGGTACTAGCCTTCACGTAAGCTTCACACACATATGAAGGACACTACTGCCATTTTATTTCTTAGTTGGTGTGTGTGTGGGGGGGTGTACACGCGCACATGTATGTGCATGTGTGTGTACATGTGTGTGCATGCACGTGTGCGCACCAGACATTAACATTGAGCATCCTCCACAGTCTGTGTCCACCAAGCCTTCTCGTGTGGTTAGATTGGATGACCGGCAAGTCCAAGAGACGCCTCCGTTCTGAGCATCCTCAGTGCTGAGTGGCTGGCCAGTGCTGCCTGCTTTTATGTGGGTTCTGGGGATCAAGCTCGGGTCCTCGTGTTTGCACAGCATGCGCTTTACCAGCTGAGCCTTCTCCCCAGCTCCTGCCTATTTTGTTTTTAAGACAAAGTCATCAAAATCATTTCCTCATCATGATCCTAGGCTCTGTGAGCACAAAAAGGGGAGGAAACAGCACAGAAACTGCTCCATCGAAACTCCTGTAATGGAAGGTTGACTAAGAGCACAGGGCCCAGCATTGGACATTCTGGGTTCAGTTGTTAGCCCAGTGGGTGCCAGCCTTTGCGTGCCGGTGAGCTCTGGAGATCTAATAAGGTTGTGATGAGAACTGCTGGGGCAGACCTGTGCGTGGCACTAGGTAAGCAGTGAGCATTCCTTAGATGCAGCTATTGATCGGTTACCGCTTTAGATAGCTAGTTCTACCACAGATTTCACAGCTGCCATTGCTGTTATTTTTGACTTGCTACATCCCTCTCTCAAGGTACCCCAGTTTCCTTTACCAGGGTAAATAAATACCCCAGTGTCTGAACCTAATGTCTTGAAAGGAGATAGGTGTGAGCAAAAATACTGAAGGTGTAGACGAGGAATCCCCTGAATCTGCCAGGGTGAGGTAGACAGACGGCCAAAGGGAACAGCCTGCTGTTGACTCATTTTCTGCAGTGGTGGACACAGACACCACCCTTCCTCTACCGCACCCCAGGAAAGCTTCTTCCTTTCTACCTACCCCTCTTTACTTGCCCTTATTCGCAGGAGGCTGGAACCTTGAATCATTCTCTGGGCATCAGTTGCTGCATTTCTCTTGGTAGCCACAGGTATGGTGGCTGGTAGACCATGGCTTCAAAATCATAACACTGACCTTTCAACTCCAACTGTTACTGATGAAGTCTTTGGCAAATCACATCATCTGTCTGACCTTGTTTCTTTGTTTGCACAGAAACTCTGAGAGTTTGGGATTAAGTGCTGTCTAGCTTGTAGGGTGCTACTGAGACCAGTGGCACTGCAGGAAGATTTGCATGAACAGTGTATACCAGCACCGGGCACAGGACTGCTCCCCCTTGACCAGTGAGCTTCCCTGGCATGCTACTGGAACACAAAAGCATTTTCTTGGTTACTCTGGAGTAAAACCACCCAGAACTCCTGGACTCTGGACTTCTGATTTCCCAGTATTCTGCCAGCTCCCTCCTTCTTGTCTACAGCCTTTGTTCAATAAGGTTATTTTAGATGAATTTAGGCACTCATACCATTCTTTACTCCCTCTTCTGCAGTTTTATTAGAGGAAATAACATTCGTTGTCCACTGTTGACTCCAGCACCTGCATTTTAATCAGTCCTTTCCTCTTTCCTGGGGGTTTGTCATCCACTCTATCCATCTTTAAGTTGCCTCCACCTACACTGTTTATTCCCCTCCCGCCCCAGCCTCTCTTCCTCACTCCTATAGGCCTGTTTACTTCTTCACACCCTCCTCCATTGGTTCCCATCTGTGCACTATGATCTCAGTTCCTTACATCCCACCTCAGGAACTTTCTCAAAGTGCCCCGTGACCCTTCCAGACCCTGCCAAATTACATTTCTTTACACTCTTAATCCCAGGGTGGCTTCAGTGATCAACCTGCCTTTTAGGGTATCTGCCTCTTGCAAAACTTATTTTTAGCCTTCTCACCCAAATCCTGTGAAGGCAGAAACTACAGAAGTGGTGAGAGAAGAGAGTGTAGTGGAATCTTCAGTTCCAGACCCAAAGGGCAGTGACTGAGCCAGCAGACAGGAAGGGTGTAAGTTCCAGTCAGCAGACAGGAAGGGTGTAAGTTCTGCAGTCAGCAGACAGGAAGGGTGTAAGTTCTGCAGTCAGCAGACAGGAAGGGTGTAAGTTCTGCAGTCAGCAGACAGGAAGGGTGTAAGTTCCAGTCAGCAGACAGGAAGGGTGTAAGTTCTGCAGTCAGCAGACAGGAAGGGTGTAAGTTCCAGTCAGCAGACAGGAAGGGTGTAAGTTCCAGTCAGCAGACAGGAAGGGTGTAAGTTCTGCAGTCAGCAGACAGGAAGGGTGTAAGTTCTGCAGTCAGCAGACAGGAAGGGTGTAAGTTCTGCAGTCAGCAGACAGGAAGGGTGTAAGTTCCAGTCAGCAGACAGGAAGGGTGTAAGTTCTGCAGTCAGCAGACAGGAAGGGTGTAAGTTCTGCAGTCAGCAGACAGGGAGGGTGTAAGTTCTGCAGTCAGCAGACAGGAAGGGTGTAAGTTCTGCAGTCAGCAGACAGGAAGGGTGTAAGTTCCAGTCAGCAGACAGGAAGGGTGTAAGTTCTGCAGTCAGCAGACAGGAAGGGTGTAAGTTCTGCAGTCAGCAGACAGGAAGGGTGTAAGTTCTGCAGTCAGCAGACAGGAATGGTGTAAGTTCTGCAGTCAGCAGACAGGGAGGGTGTAAGTTCCAGTCAGCAGACAGGAAGGGTGTAAGTTCCGCAAGCACCAGAGAAAACCTCTCCAAATTCCCTACAACAGCTGAACACTTGAAATAGGGTGGACTTTGGACAACCCACCCCCACCCGCTCCCATCACTGGGTGATAAAGATGTGACTCTTCCTTGAGAGAAGGCTGAAGGGAGTGCAGAAAGACACAGCAGAGAAAAAGCAAGGCCAGCAGCACCCATGGGAGACATAGAAACCGCTCACTGGCAGGAAGTGTCCCTTCGTGATAGTGGTAGGATGCTAAAGCAGCCCATGGGAAAGAGTACACTCATGATAACAGGTCCTGACAGATGCACCACCACTGTCTTATTCTTACAGAAGATAGCATGCTTTGAGAAGGAGAAGCTCTGTTTTCTGCACTGGGCTTTCGAGTTGGGAGAGCTGGCAGGAAGGACTGCTGTTTGAAATCCTTTTATGAAATGATTAACTAGGGTGTACATTTGATCCTTAAATACTTCGCTTTAAAACAATCCACAGCAGAAAGGAAATCTTGGTCAAGCTGTCAGTGGAACTCTCATTGAAAGTTTGCTTCCAGCTGGTGGCTAATCTGGACTCGGCACACTAATACCCGTTAAGTGTCCATTGGCATAGCGGTGTGGGTTCTGTCCTGCCGGGGAACATCACCAGCCGTGACCTGGAGAAATGCTTAAAGAAAATGTAGACGGGCCCTACTCCCAAGGAGGCTGCTCACTCCCAGCTAGCTGCCCCCGAAGCTAGAGAATGCATAGTGGTTTTGGAGAGACTTTAGAGACATGCCAGCCAGTGTTAGTCTTCGTTGCCCTTCTGTAGCATGGTGTGCTGACAGCAGATTTTGGCCAGGAGATCCTGATACTCATGTCCATATCTGGAACTAAGGTTTTCATGAGGATTGGCAATACAAGTCATGTCTCTAAAGAGGCTAGAGTACATGAAGATGCTGTTCTTCTGGTACCACTAAATGGCACTTAGATGTTTTCAATGTCTTCCTCAATTTCCTAGTCTTAGATGTTTAACAGTCCTTATGCTGTGTGCTACTGGAGCACTGGGCATGCAGCTAGAAAGAACTCCCACTGACAAGTAAGGTGAGACTCTGTGGGATCTAGGGGCAAAAGGGCTGGGCTTGGCAGTAGAATAATGTGAGCCTTTGACTGTGCGGTGTCTTGTGTTTTCACTATTTTGTAACTTGCTGTGATCCAAACCCCAGATTGTCGTAGCTGTAAAAGGAAGGTATCCAAAGTCAAGTCGTGGATGATCTGGACTCATTTCTGGGAATTTTTTATTTCTGTCCTCAGTGCAGACCTGCAGAATAGGATATTCTTACATTTCCAACTCTTTTTAAATAACTCCAATAATCAAAAGGTCATAATTTGGCATAATGATGCTATAATTAAGTTGTGGCAAATGATAGCATTTGTAGATTTTATAACCAGAATTGATTTGTAAAATGAACACAGTCCCAGCAGTTTATGTTAACATAATTAAATGGAAATGTAATTCTAACTCCGTTTGCTTATTAAATTGAAATTACTGGGTTATGAGCACTCTTACATTGCTGTCAAAATTGGTGTAAGTCTAGAATTACATGAAATATCCATTAAAATAAAGCATATTTAAGGTTCTGTAGCTGGTGTGAACAAATTCCTTAAAGCATATGCTGACTGTTCATGGGAGAGCAAGTGCTTCTGGGGAGGGGCCAGCTAACAGCTCTTCTTCTCTCCACAGCCACTGGTTTAGCCCTGGGGCTAGGACCGAGCATGGCCAGGTAAGGAACCTTGTAACCCAGAAGGAACAGTCTCCTTCTGTGTGTCTGTCTCCCTCCGGTCATGAGTCAGCAGAGATCTTGAAAGCAGCTTATTATAAAAGGAGCTAATTGTGCTGGAGCTTTCCTCTGACCTCAGCAGGCACCGGAAGGTCCTCCCACCTCCACTGTCCTCAGGCACACAGGTGACCTCCATGGAACTGGCCACATAGGGCTTTACTAATAAATGCCGAGTGTGGTGCCGTATGTGTGTATGTAGTTCAGTGCTTGAGAGATGAAGCATCCTCATCCACGGAGTGATCCTGGCCCTGGTCAGCATGAGGAATTGTCACAAAATTCCAAGTCAACAGGTAAATTCAAGGTCAGGCAGTACAGACTTCTTCTAAGATTTGGCATATTGCTAGGTGGGTGCTTTAAGCTATCGTTTTGACATACATGTTAGGGCAGTGAGTAGCTGGACTCGCGGGGCCTGGCATTAGCATTGATTGTCTTTACAGATGACTAAGTGTTCTAGCTTGCTCTTGACTGTATTAATTGTCTCTGTAAAATGTGCTAAGATTATTTAGAAGTTCGATTTTGAAGAGCCCTTTGCCTTACAGGTTAGTGTGTGACTCCTTGTGAGGGCTTGTACTCTTTTTAAAGGTAGAGTTACGTTTTAGTCACATGATCTATAAGGAAAGTACTGTCTGAAAGTTCACAAGACCCTAAGGAGCTGTGACTGGGTGAGGAGCACGTGCCTGGCATGTGAGAGGCCCTGGGCTCAGTTCTGCACCAGGAGAAAGAGTGGATTTATTGTTCATAGCTTTCTAAAGAGGAAAATTACCCATTCTTTTTCACTTCTTAAGTTTCATAATCCTTTTGACTAATTTTTAGTTTGACCTTTTGCTTTAGCTTTGGTGTGTATCTTACATTTTTGTCTTGACTAGGTAAGTTATTAATTAGTAAATGTATGTAATGTTTTCATTTGTGGTAGTTAGGTTGTATCAGTAGACTCCAACACTAAATTCTTGAATACTGAACCATGTTCTTATAGGAAGTGCAGAACTAGTTTCTTCCTGCTTTTGGATGCAGGATCATTATCAGCCAGTCAGATTGTGACCTTTTTTTTTATTCTGTAGTGTGTATGTGTGTGTGTGTGTGTGTGTGTGTGTGTGTGTGTGTGTGTGTGTGTAAGCACGAGTTTAGATCCTGAGGCTTTGCCTCCTTGAACATCTTACTACTTGACATTTTACAAGTGCCTTAGTTTACAAGTGCCTTATTGAGTCATTGGTCATGGTTTAAGCAGTACACTGTTTGTTTGCTCTTCACTGTTGAGGACACTGAAAGGCCAAGTCTAAGGAGACTTGAAATGACTTTGCAGATACTTCAGGGGTTCCTAAGGGACTGTGCCAGCAGAGGTGCTCCTGGCCAGCTATCCGCTGTCTGTATCCACAGGACAGTGGAATAGGTGGCCTCCTTCTGATATGGGTTCCATTCTTCCTTCTGATATGGGTTCCATTCTTTATGCATTGAAGCCATGAGCTACCAGTAACCCTCTCTTGTCTTCCTGGTTGACTACATCAGCTCTAAGCTTGTGTGCTGTGGTTTTACATGCTGCATTCAGTGCTGTCCTCATGTGGGCCATTTTCTAGTGCACACCTGTAGGTGGCTGATAGGGGATTGTACTTCTGTTTGACCTAAGTACCCCAGTCTGAAATCCTGAAGGTAAGGAGCACTCAGACCATATCCAGAAGCTCTGCTCTTAACCAAGATGAGTCATAACCCTACAGTGACCTTACCTGTGACCCTGATAGAAGTCCCACAAAGCAGTGAAGAGCCTGTTAAAAATGGCGAGCCTCTCGGGCAGGCGAGTGGCTCTTGCAGCTGCCCTTACTGTGAGTGCAGTCTGCTGCCTCTTTTCAGTATTCAGACACAAGCATGTTTCTACTCCAGGTCCTTTCTCAATTCCTCTCCAGACATTGAGCTTCATGCATTAACTTCTTCATGGCCCAGGCATCTAAATCTTTTTTATCACAACTTCATTTCAAAATCTTTGTTGACCTTGATTTGTGATTTTATTGGTAAATTGAAGTAGTTTCATGTCTTTGTGTGTATCAAATGAATTATTGCAGTCATTATCTTTTTTATATAACAACCATCAAAACCATGAATTTTGGGATATTCAGAGGAGGTAGAACACAAAGTTCAAAGTCAATATCGTCTCCTGTGTCCTCATCCAGGTGGTGGGCTGAAAGCCTCCCAGACTAGATTGGTATAGCCTGTCATATGGTATGGTTGCAACTTCAAATCTGTTGTAGAACTTTGTCTTAATGCAGGCTACAGGTGTTTGAACTGTCTTAACACCAGCCCTAGGAAAATAATTCCAGTAACTTTTATCTTAAAATGAGAAGTTAATTAACTGTCATGAATCTAAGATAAAAGAGATTTTGTCATCTTACCTAGAGCTATCTGTGTCGCAAATGTTGGTTTATATATAGACTTGAAGGCACTAGACTTAGAAATGCCAAAGCAATTAATTTTTTTATTTTCAGAACCAATTTAGCGTTCATGGGACGAAGTGTTTCTAAATTGAAACACTTTCAGATTAATGGACTTAAGATAAATGGTCACTATTTTCTATAAGTAGCAATAATGAGCTATGGCTTCAGCTACATATCATATAACAAATCTCATGCCCTATTTCATTGCCTCATTTATTCGTTCATTCGTTCATTCATTCAACAAATATTTATTGAGCACTAAAAATGTTCCAGAACAGTACTAAGCCCTGGAGATGCTGACAAATTGAAAAACTGAAGCAAAGAGCCACTGTGAGCAAGGGCATGGTCCATATCCCAAGCAAAATGTTCAGTATGGCTGGGATACATAGAAGGAAAGAGATTAGACAATGGGTAGGAGGGACCACAGCAAGTTATCCATGGAAAGGTGTAATCAAATTATGAAGGCCATGATGGCCAGACACAGATTTTGAATTTTATTTCAAGTGTAATACAATTCGATTCATTTAAGTAAGCTCATATTGACTACAGCTCAGAGTGGATTGGCTCAGAGCAAGGCTGCAGACAGGGAGATCATCTAGGAGGCTGTGACAGATGAGAAAAGCCGTGGTCCGAACTAGGTTAGTGGTGATGTGAGTGGAACTGAGTCAGTATTTAGGAGGAATTTGCATAGCTAAGACATCCTTGGATGCTGGGGTCCAACCTAAAGTCTGGGCCATCTAGAAAGTGGCCAGATTAGCATTCAGTTCTCAGTGGTATTGTGGAACTGTTCAGAACAGTTAACAGTTTCTCATCATCAGAAGTTACTGGTATTCTCAGCCATACAATCGGACAGCCAGACAGCCAGGCTCCTCCGTTGTAACCAACATGACAACTGCTGTGCCCAGGTCATGTCCTCAGCACTTTTCGGTTCCAGACTCATGGTGCTGCCTAAGTGTTTCCCTGGTTCATCTTTAACACCACAGCCTGACAGTTCAGGGTCACCAGGATTTGTTCTATCAGTGCAGACTGGACCTTAGAACAGAAAGGACTCTGTGTAAGGTTGCACAGTTTGTATGTGATAACTCTGTCATTGAAGCAAAGTGACTTGAGGACTTGCTGGAGCACAAGCCTGTCCCATGTTAGCACCTGTAAAATTTCTTTGCTCGGGTTCATTTCCCGGGAGGTGTGCATTTGTGAGCCTCACCTTGCATATACATAATCATGAATAAAAGTAAACTAAGCTATGCTGTGAGTGAACACGTGGTAAACAGTATTGGCTGGGGCCTTGTTTTCTCATCTACTTTATTTCTAGTTTAATTGGGTGTAAAGCAAATATGAAGGTATATGGCTGGCTAGACAGTTGGAGGAAATACATTACTACAGTAACTTTTTTCAGAGAACACTTTCTGTGTATTTTCTGCTATGACAGGCTGTTTCGTACATAAGAAACAGTATCAGCTCTTTCATATCAGCCTCAAAACTGTCGCAGCTGAACAAACCTAACACTGAAAGCCTTAGACAAGAGAGGGTGTTGTCACTGCAGCACTAGGGGACACACCTGAACTCTAGTCTTGGAGCTCCAGGCCATGTGCTAACTGGCTTTGAGATCAGTCACTGCAGTTGTCAAGGACAGATTGCCCCCTGGCTGTCATTTTTGCACCAGTGACAGGGCCATCATTAACAAAGAGAGTGTCAAGAAAGCCATGCAACTGGGCACACTGGTGTTTATTCGATTACAAAGTATTTTCCTCATTGCAAACTAATGTAACAGTAATATTTTTGTTTCTGCTACTTTGTCTTGACATCGTGTATAGCATCAGCTTCTGAGAGATAACCGATCAGAAAGAGGACACAAGAAAAACTGCTCCATGAAAACAGCCAGCAGGTAAGCATTCGGGACTCTCTCCATTCTCACAGCTCAGGGGCCTTCTGTATAACCAGGACACCCAGTGAATTGTGGATTGTTTATCAGGACCCATCTCAGGGCTCCCAGGGCTGAAGACAGAGACACCATTTGGCTACATTGTTTTAAAGCTGGTAAAATGTAAGGAAATCATCTTTTTCTTAAAGTGTTTTTAGGGTCTTTTTCATCTTCAGGTACCTGAGTGGACTGTTGGACTTCTTTTCCAGGGCAGAGGATTTTCTGCAGTTTACTTTTGACAGTATGTTTTCAAGTATGCATTTGGTATTTCTGAAGATTTCATTTTTACTTAGATACCAATGGTTCCATCTTTCTTGCCTGAATATTGGTCAGAATGACTGGCAGATCAACTTAGCACAGTCTAGACTCACTTGGGAAGAGTCATCGGGATGTGGCCATGCTGATTGTCCTGTTTAAGTTAATGACCTGGGGAGCCCCAGCTGAAAGTGGGTAACACCAGTCCTTTGGTTTATGACCTCAGCTGTATGAAACAGAGGAAAATGAGTTGAACACAAGCATGCATGCATTAATTAATTCATTGCTCTTTGCTCTTGACTGTGGATGTGACATGACCAGTTGCTTCGGGTCCATATTGCCTTGATTTATCAGTATTGATGGATTCTAACCTGCACTCGGGATCCAAATAAACCCTTACCCTTCAGGTTGTTTTTGCTGGGGCGTTCAGCACAACAGGAAAGGAATCTAGTCTCAGGGTCAAGACCAAGAGGACCCGGCTTTTTATAGTAATCCCTGACAGGAAAAAAACACAGTTGGCCTCAGTAGGCGGGAAGAATTCTCTCTTTCAGTCTTTCTGTTCCACAACAAACTGTAAACTGATTGGACTAAGTATTTCTCAGAAACCCAAAGCTTAATCTATTGAAGAACAAACAAATGCAAAATGAGACCTTTGTCAGACCCCATGAGGATGGCAAAGCACTCCACTGACTTGGGAGGGGGGTGAGATTAGCCCATCAGTAGATATGTATTTGATATCACTGTGTGGAAAGAAGGAAGAAGGCTGACCCCCCCCCCTTCCTTCATCTTTGCTCATTGTAAGAATTGACCTGTGTACTTTGATCAGACACTGTCCTCAGTGCCACTTCATATGTCTTCCCTTCTCTGTGTCCCCTCTCCAAGCTTCGTCAACACAGTGCCTTTGTTTCACTGTACCACAAGCATTCCCGGCACCTTAGACGTCTACAACTGTTGTTCAGAACAGCTGTAGAGTAAGTTGAAAGTTGAACCTAAGGAGTGGATATTATAGTCACGTGTTTCTTCTGGGATTAGCATGCCTGACTGCACCCCAGTGTCTCCATGATCTAGTTGGATGATTCTGACCAACTATTGAAGTTTTCTCTTGTTCTCGCATATAAAATGCAATAGCAATATCACCTACTCTCTAGCATTGTTATATAGAGTAGACGAAGGTGCCCATGAGGTCTCAAGCACTGGCCTCTGTAACTCTCGTTTTGCCATTGCCTTTCTTGCCTGCATGTTTCCTACATGCTTGCTGAATTGTGTTTTCCATCATGTTGTTCTCATGCATAGTTAAGAAGATTAAATTCTTGGTAAGAAAAACAACGTACAGAAGGGCCATCACTGCCATGTCCTGCCCTCTGTATTTAATCTCCGAACACTTCAGCTGTTCCTTTTGCTCTTAGCCTCTGTGCAGCCATATTGCACAGTTACATGACCACTGCTTTAGAGTTTCCTATGCTGTGGTCCACCTTCCTGAATATACCCATGCCTGGCTCTTTGTTGTCCGCTCCCTCCACTGAGTGTCTGTTGTCATTAAGGGACTAGACATGGAGCTGGTAGTCAGCCATTTGTGTATAACTTGCACTTGTGGAGATCAAGGTTATCTTGCCGTTTGCTTTATTTCCTGTTTGTAGCCCCAATCCATCAATAGTCTCTTCCCGGAATTGTAACTCCCGGTTTGTTGTCCGGGTGGCAGCCCTCTCGGCTTGCCGCTTTCTCCATTTTCGGTTATGTTCTGTACTGTCCACCTGGCCTGAGGGGTGCCATGTGCAGCATCCTTACTCTCATTGGCCCCCAGCAGATTTCCTTCACCTGTCTCCCATAGAGTTCTGTTCTCTGGGTCCCATGGTATTATTTTCCTTAAGCTCTCAGGTATTGAGAAACCTGGGAGAGTTTGTGTGTCTGCAAATCCCTTTGAGGGTTTCTCACATGGCTCAGTTTCCTGGAAATTGAACTCTAGTTTGAAGGTCATTTTTCCTCAGAATTTTCATGTGCCGTCTCCACCGTCTTTCAGTGTTTGCTAATTGCATTTCTTGCTTCTATTATTCAGCTATTGAAGAACCCTTAGTTCTCCATTTTAAGCCCCTCCTTCTCTCTCTCTCTCCCTTCCCCTTCTCCTATCTCTGTCTGTCTCTCACATACATACATGGCATGTCTATGTTAGAAATACACAATTATCTTACCTACACAACCATACAACAGATATAATACAAACATAAGCTTCCTTCTTGGAACACTGATGGGCAATTTTCTCCATATTATAATCCAAATTTTTAATTGATTTTTTTTAAAATTTCTGTACTCTCATTTCCAAATCACTCCTTTTGAGTATCATCCCATATTTCCTCTTTGTCTTGACTAGTGGTGTTCTTTTTGCTCTGGTGCCATGGGCTGTATTAGGCACCGGGCAACTTGCAAAGGTGACATAGGATTGAAGCTTCAATTTTGTTCTCAGTCTTATTAAATGCAACATGAAAATGCTCACCTTCCAATTCATATATATTATTCTACATTCCTCTCCTGAAACCCATTTTCTCTCTTAGTATTTTAATATTATCTTGACTTTTCTTAACCCTTTTGGATGAGTGACTGCACTTGCCTTTTTCAACTTGGGGAAAAACATAAAGGCCAGAGAAGAGAACTGTAATGCACTGAGTCATTGCATCAGGGGACCATTTACTCTCAGAACATCCAAAGCGAGTGCAGGAGCGTAGGTTCACAGGTGGTCTGCTGCAGTGAGTCAAGGCTCAGAGGCGGAGGGTTTGACTGCAGCACACTCTTAAAGCAGGCTTCCTTCACAGATGCTCTGAGCACACGGCCAAGCGCTGTAAAGCACAGTTCTAGCCTGTGGAGTGTAGCACACCTCCCCCCGGGCACCTTGGGAATGTCAGGAATCTTCCTAGAAGAGCCTTAGCTATATATTTACCAACACTACTGGCTACAGGACGTTTCAGTGGTAGGTTTCTGGATATCTACTTAATGCTCTTGCCTCTCTCTTTGCCTCAAGCACTGTAAGAAGTGACCCGTGTACTGTGTAATTTTCTGTGCTCTTTATATTAATGAATATAGCAGTATGGTCTGTCTGTCAACATGAGACGGTGCTGTGTCTAACATACAAAGACATGAAAGAGGTGGTATTTAAAATCTCCGTAAACACACCCCATTTCAATAATTTCAGTCACTTGCTCATTTGCTTTTGAGAGACGGTCTCACACTGTAGTGTGGGCTGACCTCAAACTCTGAATGATCCCCCTGCCTCAGCCACTTGAGTGTGAGATTTCTGGCATGAAGCAGCACTCCTGGCTTCAGTCATTTCTGTAAGATTTCTTCTTCTTTTTTTTTTTTTTTTTGTTGTTGTTGTTTTTTTGTTTTTGTTTTTGTTTTTGTTTTTCAAGACAGGGTTTCCCTGTAGCTTTGGAGATTGTCCTGGAACTCACTCTATAGAACATGCTGGCCTCGAACTCACAGACATCTGCCTGCCTCTACCTTCCAAGTGCTGAGATTAAAGGTGTGCGCCACCACTGCCCGACTTCTGTAAGATTTCTACTGTGTTCTGTGACTGGCCTGTGCTCCTGCGTGTTCATCAAAGTGTGGGACTTACTTCTCTGGATTTTGTCCCCTGCTTCAGTGCTTCTGGCATCTCTACCACCAGCACTGCTCATCATAATATGTCATCCTATTACATCCCAGTGGTTTTTAATAAAATAACAGCAGGCTGCATTAGTACTTACACTTACTCCAAATGAAATTATAGACTCACCGATTGTCAATATAGTTGATGTTGTTCCTCTAATCTGCCTGTCAGTTTGCTACTTCCTGTTATTTTTCAGAGAGCCCTATCTTAAAGCAGATGTGTTCAGTGAGAGATGTGGAATGTTTGCTCATAGTGTCACCCTCCGGTGCTCATATCATGAGTCTTCCCAGGATTGAAGCTGCATATCCTTCCAATGTTTTTCATGTTCACTGTCTCTTGTTGATTCTTCTCATTCATTATGTCTTATGGCCATATCATAGGACTTACTGTTTCGCTCAGGGTGGACTTCAAGCTCATGGGTGCTCAGTCTCCTCGCTGAGCTCCGTGTAGCTCTGATTCTAGGTACACTCTCCCAGCCTTCACTGTAGAGTTCTGTGTTCCATCCATTCTTCCACTGGTTCAGTATTTACTGTCCATTTCCTACCATGAACTTTCAAAACCTTAGTTTTATTTTTGTCTAATGTTTAGTGACTATCAAGAGTTTTTTGTGCCATTTGATCATTTTACATACCTCAAAATCCTTCAGAATATAAGTAGAAACTCAAGAAAACAAAATCTTCTTTCAAAACCTAGTTGAATAAAAGTACACTTAGGTGTTACTTATGGAACTACTTATCACTTTCAGATTTTAATCACTAGCAGACATGATGTTGAGTAATCTGTCCATCAAAGTGAGAACAAAGCTAAATCCTTGGGTATTTTTGGTACCTGAGTATTTTTGTTTTGTTGTGGTGGTGAGATAGGATCTTAGCAAGTGGTCGAGGCTCTCCTGGAATCAGAGCCATCTTACTTCAGCCTCCAAAGTGCTGAGTGACAGGCAGACACCACCATGCCCACCTCCTGCATGACTTTCAGAAGCCATAGGAACACCCTCTACATTGTGCTTGGCCTATTCCAGTGCTGTGTAATTCTGGCCTGGGCACCACCTTATCTGTAGCCAGTGAGATAGGGCATGTTATATGAAGCAGTTTATTGCTTGTGAATAGACAGTAAAAGACAAGACAAGAGGCATTGATTTTGAGCTGATCCCCCAAGGCTCAGGAAAAAAAAAAAAAATGCCCTAAGATGGATAGAGTCCCATGCCACACTTGAGCCACAGCTGAGGGATCGCTCCTACGAGGTAGTCAGCCACCCAAGGTTACATACCTCAGGGACATGTGTCCAGTTGGGTCAAAGTGTCAAAAGACATCCTGTTTCCAGAGGGAAGCTCAGCCAGTCTTTCCTTATGTAAGGATGCTTCTGCCTCGGGGAACCTTCTACAGTTAACTATAAAAGGGGAGGAGCCTGCCAATGCTCGGCCAGTGGAGAAATGCCCTGCATGTTCCAAACCTAAACTTCAGCATTCAGGTGATGGATTTTGCTTCTTAAAATTTAAGCAAATCTTAGAATTTACTTCTAAACCAACAAAAAACAAACAAACAAACAAACAAACAACAAAAAAAAACCCAACTGTTTCCCCATGTCATCCCTCATTGAAAGTTACAATTATTTTCATAATTCAGTAAAAAACAGAAAGGTCAGAGTCATCTCCCAGATTGCAAGCCAGTTTCACAGGCATGAAGGAATGCCTGATACTCAGTCATGTGTCATGCTGGGAAGATAGTTCCCACCCAGAGTTTACACTGGTGACTGGTGTTTCTACATGAGAACCCGGGAGCAGCTTGAGAGCTCCTGGCAGCTCTGCTCCGTTATCCCCATCAAATGTTTCTCTGTCCCTGAAGGCTTTGGTGGTGAGATAGGGCTCTCCCCTCTTCCTTACCAGACTCTTAGAAAGTTTGGGTTTTGGTATGCACTGGTAAGAAGCACCTAGGCAAACTATCTAATACTTTGACATGTTATTTGTAACCAAGTAAAATATATTTTTGGTGATAGAATTACATTGCGTCAGTTTCCATAATGTCTTCTCACTTCATCCACAGGAGTGTATTTTTCATTTCCTTCATGTCTCATGATTTGCACACTGTGTGCTCTAGTTTCTTACATTATTTCCTTACATGAAGAGGAAGGTGCTTTTTTGTGTTTGTTTGGTGTTTATCTTTTTTTCTTCTTTGCTTTCCTCTTGCCTGGTTAGTAGATTAAAATAAAAAGCTAGTAAATGGTTAGTAGATTAAAATAAAAAGCTAATAAGCTAGAAGACAGATTTAACCTGTCACCATTCCTGTGTCTGTAGGAGGGTGTCCCACGCTCACTCCTGCCTTCCTCCCCGTATCAAAAACAAAGTGAGCATCCCTGTTTGCACCATTGGGGAATGCATTCCATTGCCACATCTTGATGCGTGTCACCATTTTTTGTCACAGATGTGACAGAATTACAGCTGCTTTTTATTTGGTCTTCTAAAGAGCCAAAGATGTTCAAGGATTCCGTGTGCTCAGGCTTCCCCAGGCTGTCGTTTGTCGCTTGGAATGGAGACCTAATTTGCAACAGATACAAAACTATTTGTCATTTTGCAGCTTTGCCAAAAATAAATGAAAGTATTAAGGACTACATCTCTGAGCAGCTGTTAATAATGAGAGGGGGACTGTTGAGGAGAAACTGCATAAGGACGTGGACCACGCGTGCCGTTGCCTTTCACAGAAACATCACAAGATTCCAAATATCAGCAAAGCCGAATGGTGCTCTCACTGTGTCAAAGGAGACAACACCTGTCTTCTGCTGTAGTTAGCATTTTAAACAGACCTGTCCTTGTCACGTTGGAGCTGTAGTCTCTTAACACCGTATTTTTAAAGCAAGTTATGCTGGTTGGCATTTTATATATCCAGAGTGGCTGGGGACAGCCTTTAAGCGCTGACTTTAAAATGTTACAGTCCTTTATAACCTCCTCTTCCCCCATTGAGAAGGAGAGGAGGACTCCATTTGTTGTGAACAGCTTTGCTCAGCCCTTCTGAGGGAAGTGATTCCCATTCATTCTTATGTGTGCATGGCCAAACTAATAGAAAATATTCACATGTTCACTTTAATTAGAATGTATGCATTCCATATTTGTTTAATTGGAATACATTTAATTATATATGTGTCCTAATTAAAAAGAACATTTGAATAACTTCGAGGGCTAGAGATAGTTAGAGCAGAATAATTGGAAACTTCCCACATATGTGACATAAAATGGCTTTTAAGGGGTTTAATTTTCCCATTCTACACTCTACGACCAAATTACTGTATTTTATAAAACCACACTGTGAGCAAATTGCCAGTGCTCGTGGCTCCTGTCCTTTGCCATCCTGAAATTCTAACCTTCCTTGCCAAGATTTTAAATGAATGACTGGAGAGGGTTATTTTAAGTTATGATTATACCAAATAAATTAGTCACTCGCCAATTTGAATTTTGAGCCTTTGCTTTTCAGTTGGATATGTGGGACCTGCAGAGAATGAGAGAGTTTACCAACTGGAAATACCGTCTTTATCCTTGTATAGTAAATAAAATTCTAAAAATACACTCTCCCTAGTGTAGCTCTCATCACATAGTAACCTCTCTTTCCCACAGATGATCTCGTTGTTTTCAAATGCCTAGACATGTGCACAGGCTCTGTCCCCAAGGATGGCGGTTGGATGTGGCTATGGTCACTAATGATGGAAAATTGTTAGCATGTGCGAGCTGTTCCAGCGACCCTTAACTGAAATAAATGTGGTCTGAAGTCCATCTCCTTAAGGACAGGTGTCCGTTTCACAGTTGGCACTCTCCAAATTGGCCCGGTGATTAAGTGGGCACGGACACAGCTCTAACCTTTAGCTCCCAGAGATGGGTCCCCTAGGAAATGATTAAGGTGCACCTGCAGAGCTGGATCACAACAGCTGTGTCACTCCTGCAGCCTGGGTTGTAACTTCATTACAGAGCATTTGGGGATGTCCATGCACTGTGCTCCTGTGCCAAAATCCTCCCCTGAACAGGCCGACAGCCCTCTTCATTAATGGGAAAGTCACAGGAGTGCTGCCGCTGGATAGTTGGTGTCTCACAGTCTCAGGATCAAGTCCAGGTGTCCCTTAGCTGTCTTAGATGAGTACAGCGCGTGGACAGGTTCATTTCAGTATTCCCACCTATGACAGTCTTCCCCCATGTTGAAAAATCCCAGCTATTTTCAGTAATGTTTTATGTGTGTGGAATCTAAATCAAATCAAACTTGATCACAGTAGAACAGAAATTATCCTTCGGCATAAATTTTAATGCCCCCGCATCTGTAATTAAACTATTTTACTTAATAATATAAAAAGTCAAATAGATATTAAGCACTTAATTACCATTTTGCCACTTCTCAGTTATGAGATCAATGCAAAATAAATTTTAAAATAATATGAAACTTGTTTACCTAGCTGTTGGTTTGTTTGTTTTTTAATCACATTTTTTTATATGCAGTACTTTTTTTTCTTACTTTTTCTCTTTGGGAATAAATACTTTTGTCATTCCATATTGATTTTGTTTGTGTACCAGTCTACAGATGGGAATTTACCTTTGTTTATTTCATATACTTCCGATCAATTCCAACTCATGCCCAATTATATTACACTAAATTAACATAATTCAACAGATGTTGATATTTAAATGTTTTCTGGCATTCAAATCTTGGACAGCTGTATTAGAGCTTGGGGAAAAGGCAAACATTTAGAGTTAAATGCTGAACATATGCTTAAATTACTAATTAGAAAGATGGAATGAAAACTATGTGTTCTCCTTCCTAAGGACAATAAACCTCAGATAAAAATTTTTGTAATTTTTTTTTTTTTGTTGTAACAGCAGGTTATTGTATGGGGCAAGCTCCCAAACTAGATGACACAGTCAGGCTTCATGGATAACTTAATTGAATTTTAAATTTAGTCCCTACAAACAATGAATTGTCTGTTTCTCAGGGTCTGGAAGGACCTATAATGACCTCATACTTGAAACTTAAGGACCAAAAGATAAAATCTGGTTTGGGCTAAAAGCAGATTTTAGTGTTTTATCATGAAAAATGTTTATATATGGAGAAATGCTAAGAAAAGTTGAAACTCATATATATCTATCAGCAGCTGTCTTAGAGAAGCATCAGTGTGTGCATAGGCTAATGAATCAAACAACACTCACCAAGGAAGTACAAATGGTCCACACACAAGAACATGTTCAGCATCTCCACCCATCAGAGAAAAGTATAAACCGAAACTTCGTGGAACCCAGCTTACTCCAGTCAGAATGGCTGTGAGGAAGAAAACCATGGCGACGAATGCAGGCACGGGTGCTAGAGAGGAGAAAGAACCATAACAGAGCATCACATTTACTTCAGCAATAAAAGTCATTCGTTAGCGGTATGGATGTACATGTTCAGCGCCTTATTTTCTCACCAGCTGCAAACCCTCACCACCTGTCATGATTTAAACTTGAATGTGTCAGTCCACCTCTGTAAAATAGCAAGCTCTCTTTTATTACCATGTGTTCATTCTGTGAAGCCATCCGTTTTCTTGGGACATTTCTTTACATGTGTATCATGAACTTTGTGTCCACTGTCCTCACCGTCCTCTTAGCACTCCAGACCGCCTCCTTCTGGTTGCCACACTCTTCCCAAATGAACTTGCTCCACCAATGAAACAAGTATGTGCTATCTATCCCTTTCAGGGGTACTTCCTAGTTCCATTTTTCTGTATTGGTGTCATTTTATTCCTTATGAAAACCCCATGGTGTCTGGGTACCATATTGTCTGTGCTCACGCCTCCATTGGTAGATAGAGAGGCTGATGCCATCATTTGGCTTTTGTGGGTGATGCTGCAGTAAGCTCAGGAGTGCATGGATCCCGTGGTGTGCTGGCTGGGATTTCTTGTGTGTGTACCCAGAAGTGGAACAGCTGGGTTCATCTGGTTTTAGTTTTTTGAGGCACCTCCAGAATGATTCCCATAGTGGCCGTACTAACTTACATTCCCACCAACACTGTGTTAGGGCTCTTTCTCCTCTCACTCAGCCTTCCTTTCCTGCATTAGTGCTTGTTTTCTTCCTCACAGCCGCTCTGACTGGAGTAAGCTGGAATTTCTGTGACGTTTTGATTTACATTTTTTCTGATGGCTAAAGATGTTAAAATGTGTTTTCATGTGTTGGCCATTTGTACTAACTTGGTGTTCAGTTCCTTAGTCCATTTCCTGATCAGATTATTTGACAAAGTCACAGTAACGGTAATTAACATGCATGAATATACATCCTGGTCACACAGTTCCTTGGTGATTTCATTCTTTAATGTCTTTAATTCCTTATAATTATTCATTCTCCTTCCATATGTGTCCTTTTTCTTTGGTTTGTTGTTGTTGTTGTTGTTGAAGATGTCAAATTGGACCCAAAACCTAGAAGGTTTTGGAAAGAGATCAGTGATTTGTGTTTCCTGCCTTTTGGCATGAATTTGGGAAATCTGAATGCACAAGACAAAGGGGGAGTCAAGTTGACTGTCCTTGAATAGCACCACCTGTGACACAGGGCTTTTCCTGTGTCACTCAGTGTGATAGCCCCTACCTGTGACACAGGGCTTTTCCTGTGTCACTCAGTGTGATAGCCCCACCTGTGACACAGGGCTTTTCCTGTGTCACTCAGTGTGATAGCCCCACCTGTGACACAGGGCTTTTCCTGTGTCACTCTGTGCTGTTCTCACCTTGTGCTCTTGTAATTGGCATTTTAGATGGAGTGAGCTAAATGCCCTCAGGTTCCTCTTTTGTGCCATTCTGTTCAGAAAGGGACACGTATACATTGTCATTGCTTCGGCTCTTTGTGTGCTGTGTTGGCTGTGGTGATCGGGGCCACATACTTGATGAAGACTGACAACATGGTGATAAAATAGTTCTCTCGTTTGGGTTTTTTCCATGTAGGATTGCTTCTGTGAAGAATTTCTCCTCTCCGATCACTTGAATACTGTGTGGTAAAGATGATGCAGAGAAAGCCTCATGAATACTTGTCTGGCCTTTAGCTTCAGTTTGCAGGGCTGAGTGTATCGGTTTAGACACAGATGGTGTGTTTCTGTTCATCAGGTGTTATCCTAATCAGGTATTGCTACAGTGTCCCACCTGGGGCAAATGTTTCTGTTCACTCCAGAGTGTTGGTTTAATGGTAGCTTTGCTTGTCTCAAGTGGAAACAATTTAGATTGTCAGGGCACTGTTTTGTTTCTGGATCCTCTGGAGGAAACAAATTAGGATCTCTTCTTCCTGTGTTCCCAGTAGAAAGTGTGATCTGTAATGATAGTGCTAGCTCAGATTCAGAACATCATCGGGGCTTTCCTTCATCTGTCCTAATGTGTCTGTTTTTGAATGACATTAAAGGTGTTCCATCTCAAGGGCATGGGAATTCTTATTTTAGATGATAATACCAATATTAAAATAGCTTTTTCCCTTTTCCTGTTTATTTTGCACATAGAAAATATTTTACTGGGAATATACATTTTTCTATGTTGAAAGTAAGTACAAGTATTTTCTACTAGTAAATATTTGAGTCTATAGTCCCAGTAGTTTCATTTTTTTCAGTGATATCTTTATTTTAATTACTATTTTGTCTTATAGCATAAAATATCTTAAGGTTCCACAATCAAATATTTATAAGAAGTATTTTTCAAAAAAAAAAATTCAGCTCCCATTTCTCCCTGAATTTACACACACACACGCACACGCACACACACACACACATTTTGATTAGGTTTGGTTTAAATGTATTCTCATTTTGGTTTTGTCCTCCATCTCTTGTTCAGACAAGTGGACAGATGCCCATCCCTGCCTTCCTAGTGCCTCCACTGTTCTTACTCTTTGTCTGGCATACTTTTGGAACTCTGAAGACAGCTTGTTCTCTCTGGTAACTGTTCTGCCTCGTGCTGCCCGCTCTCCGCTATGATCATAACTCCTCAGCCTTTCTTGGGCCTCTTCCAAGCATCCCGTTTTATTTGCTAATATTTGTGTATTTTTTTAATACGTGCTTGTGGGTGGGGGCCGGGGTGCTATGTGTATGAGTGCAGATGCCCCTGGAAACCAGAGGTGCCACATTCACTGGGGCTGCAGTGGCAAGTGGCTGTGAGCTGCCTGATGTGGGTGCCGGGAACCTCTGCAAGAGCGGCACGTGCTTCTAACTACTGAGCCATCTCTCCAGCCTCCAAATACTCAATTTTAATGTATCTTTACTTTGTTGATACATAAAGCCAGTCCTTGCTCTCCTGTGTATCCTTGAGTTCCTTGTATTTTATGTAACTAAAAGTATGGCAGAGCCTAGAGCAGTTCTCTTTGTCTCGTGCAGAGTCTCATCACAGGGCCTTACTGAGTGCATACCCAGAGGCTCACTGACTTGATCCTCACACGAGCTTTGTGACACTTGCCTTTTATTTTCCTCTGCATTTTCCTGAGCATTGTCCAAGGTGACAAATGCGTGGTCAGGTCTGTATTAGTCCCACGCTGCAGGGGCCATCTATTCCCAACTGATGTCTTTGGGGCTGTAATCTGAACCAGCGTGACAACCCTGGGCCCGACCCTGAGTGGAGGAGTGTAGACGGGGGATAGGCTAACTACCCAACTACGCTAAGGACGAGACCGAGACATCTGGTCATAACTGGAGGGCTCTCCTTCATACTGAAGGCCCTGGTTTATTGTTCCATCATTTTAAGTAACCATCCAAAAGTAGGGTAATGGTAGAAGACATCTATTATCATGTATAGAGGGCTGATAGGAAATATTTCCTTTAATCCTAGAGACATTCCTAAGTAGCCTGTACTCCAGCCCTCAGGCGCACCACACCATCTTGTCTCACTAGCCCTCTGGGTGGGTGTAGACTTGCCCTGGCCCAAGTCTTTTGTTATACATAATAGGAGCCATTCCCCACCAAGGCCTGACATCCCAACATCCCACTGTAATCAGCTAATATCTAAAAGACAATAGAAATTCTGAGCTCTTAGAACTGTGGCTGGGTAGAGCATATTTCCAAACTATTATGCAGACCCCAGTAGACAAAGAAGCAAGAATTAAGCCTGTCTTCTTAGGCTTGCACTCCTAACCACTGTCCGAGCTGCCTCTCAGGCTAGGGGGGTGGGGAGGGATGGAGGAGTGAATGCAGAACTGAGAAGGGGTCTTCCTGTGTAACCCAGACGGAGTCCCAGTGTCCTCAGCCTCCGGAATGCTGGGCGTATAGGTGTAATCCACCACACCCAACTTCTCACAAAAGCTGAAAGATTGAGTGCAATGATATATTTAATATATTTAATTCTCCTTGTTTTAAAATTTACCCTATGCAGCAGATCTCCTGATTATCCCCCTTACATATGAAGAAAAAGCAAAAAGTGTTGAATAATTTTCATAACTCAGTGGTAGATAATGTATTGATGTTGTTTCCCAAATCTTATTTCTAATCCCTGTGATGTTCTCTTGAGCTGGAGCTTATCTCTATGGTAGACATGTGTTTACAATGTACGAGCCCTGAGTGCAGCCCCCTCCATGATATGTGGCCAGGAAATGGGGGGGCAGGTGGTGGAGGGTGACCTGCTTATTAGCCTTCTACTTTGACATCTTAAACACTAATAAAATTGCCTTATTTGAGTCCAAAAATGTGCTAACATTTGAAATCACAACTCATTGAACAGCTGGTCATCTCAAATTTAATTTCCCAGATTTAAAAAACAAAAAAAGAAAAAAAAAACTGTATGTCTGCCAAAAGTCTATAAAGGGGAAAAGAAACAATAGTTTATATTTGAAAATGGTTCTCATAGCATGGTGTTTTTCTTCATGAGCTTTGAAAATAAATCTTTTAACACAATGAGTAATAGACCTGAATTGGAAAAGTTATAAAGGAAATTTGGTTCAAATATTTCAATGTCAAAAGTAGTCCCAAGTATGAAGTGACATGCTCTAGCTTTCCATATGTTTGGATTGCATTGAATTAGGAATGCTACCCTATTCTGCCTCCTGGCCATATTTACTTTCCCAGAGCTATTTGGATAAGAATTTCTGTAGAAGAGGAGGGACTACAAAGCCTACACTGAGATGCAAGATTCTGCAGAATGGCAACACCAGAGAGTAAGTGAGCACACAGGCATCATATCTCATAGCCTATGACACTCACCAAAGAAACTTAGCGTTTTCTTTCCACAAGTAAGCACACACATATTAGTGAAATTGGAACCAGTAAAAGTAAAGATTGTTTAAAAGACAAAACTCTTGTAAGCTCTGGGCAAGCCTGGTTAAATTTCATTCAATAACCATTTTATAAGCATATAACATTGACAAGGATACACTTGCTGAGGGAAATAGCCTTCAGTAAATCAGATGTGCCCCACCCCCTTTTATGGCATATAGTCTATGCAGAACACTTGTCCATGCTGTGGTCATGGTAGCTTATGGGAGAAGACACAATGTTTTGATTTTTTTTTTTTTCAGAGAGATGAGCAATTGTTTCTGCAGAGAGAGGTGGCAAGTCCGTTGATTCTCATAGACTTTCACTAGTAAGCAACCTAAATAAGGTTCAGCTAAGTTCAGTACCATGTGGTAGCACAAACATACTCCAAAGTAGATACCTGTGTCCATATGTCAGTAGTTTCAGACATCTGTCCTATTTCTCAGTAGCTATGTCAGTATAAAGATGGAAGGGGCTGCCAAGTTGTCCTTGCTTTTTGCCATCTTACTCAGCAAAATAACTTTAGACAGTGACATTACTGTGGCTCCTCTGAGTGGGCACAGTTACTGGACAAGGCATAAAACCAAAGCTGAGCTCAGTCTGAAGCCAGTGTGTCCCAGCCCAATCATGCAAGAAAATGCCAAAGGAGGCCTTGGAGAACAGGGCTATCTCTCTTGGAGAACGGGGGTGGGGGTGGGGTGGGGGGAAGGGCAGTATGGACAGACAAAGGGACTTCAAAAGAAAACACTGAAAAACAAGTATTTAAGTCCTCGTCCTATTAAAACAGATTGCTTGAAAGTTCCTCATAGTTGGTGTGCATTGGGGTCCAGAAGGAGCAGAGCTCGAGCCTACCCCTGTCTGTTCAGTTTAATCTGTGGAGACATATTGACACTGGGTAAGGGGGGGTGGACGTCTGAGTCTGGAGAGGGAGGGTCACACAGGGCTGCATTTCCCAGTGCTGTCCATCCCTCTGCCACCCAGGCTCTCCTCCAGTGACACCACAGACCCGCCTCACTTCTGTGCAGCTGATGCCCTGTCCAGGCGGATATTGTCCCAGATGACAGTGAGCGTTCTTGCCAAATGCCAGGGCCATGGTCACATCTGCTTGTCTCTCTCTGCAGCTTGTCCCGGGCTGCTTGGGAACACATTGTATCCAGGGGGCAGCTTTCGAAAGGCCTGATGCTCTGAAAAGACTCTAAACGCTTGCCGTGAAGAGACAAGCTCCCGTTGTCTTGCCTTTACTGTTATTGTGTTTGACGTGGCCTGCCTCGGTGCTGTCAGCCCCTGTCAAAGCCACGCTCTCCGGCAAGGTGCTTCTCCGTGGGCTTTGTCGTCGTTTTGTTTGATTATTCTTTCTTTCCTCCAGATGATAAGATGTCCCATTTCCTACTGTCAAACCATCTGAAAGGCTTGCTTGCAATAAACAATGGGGATTAGTCAGGCACAGTCTGCTTAAGCCACAAAACAAAACTAAAAGGCTTCTGGGTTCTGGCTTTCTTCTGTTTAATAAAACACCTCATGGGAAACCTCCTTTCCAGTCATCCTCAACAGAGAGATCAATCCAAGCAGAGTTCTCTCTTTATCCTTTCCACAGAGATGACAGGAGAGTCTAGACTGCAGCATAGAGTCATCCGCTCTTGGTCTCCTCCCTCTCTTCTGTAGCTGACACAGATACACTGATCTACTCATTGTCCATTTTTCGACAGGGCCTTACAAAAGGGTCTTAAGATAATCATGAAAACTTTAGATGTGTCCATGGGATATTGTATTGTTCCTAATACACCCCAGTGTCCCATACCAACCCCCGCTCCTAAACAGTCAAGCTCAGTGTGGTGTTTTGCAAAGACAGATGGCCGGCCAAGTAAGTAGTCTGAAGACACAGACTGCCTTTGTGACATTCGTTGATCTTAGAATCATAGCTGCTGTGTTAGCAGACCTAGCTGTTTGTAGCTGCCCCACTCTCCATGTCTGAAATGGGGTGAGAGGGGGCAGCCTGTGCTCTGATCAGCCCCCCAAGTCTCCCCACATGCAGGGCACTCATGTTCTGACGAGCTTTCCCGAGTCCACGGGCTTCTTCCTTCAGATCTTAGGTCTCGAGTCCATTGCCTCTGACTGTAGCCTCCATGCATGGTCATTTCCCCTTTGGGTGCCTGTCCTGGTTGGGCAGGAGAGGTGGATGAAGATGGTCCTGTTTGCTCTGTAAAGATTCACAAGCGTTTTAGAAGAGGGTGGTGTTCTTGAAGTCTGTCTCCCACAATCCTTGCTAATAAATTTTGAATTTGAGAAATGAAGTTTTAAAGACAAAATGGACGTGGGAGTACTTTTCATGCATTTAAATGCTAGGGCTATGACCACCTATTGCAAGAACCGTGTTGGGTATAAGTTAGGGTAGATGGGTAGAGTGTTTGCTGTACATGGCTGAGGAAATGAGCTAATATTCCAGACACCCACATAAGAAGTCGGGCACGATATCCCAGGTCTGTGACCGCTGTGCCCAGACAGAAGAGGAAGGCAGATTCCCAGTACTCACAAGTAAACACCCTGGCATTCCTGTGCCATAGCTGAGTTGTCTGGTGTACACCATGGAGAAGGTAACCCTGATCCTAGGCTTTGGGAAAGAGAGCTTTTAAAGTGGACGAAAGTATGTGAAAGCGGGCCTAGGAAAGAGCTCAGTTGATAAAATGATTTTAGTGTGTGGGTGTAAGGAAGGGCCTGAGCTTCATCACCCAGGCGTAACAGCAGGACATGGTGGCTTGTGCCTGAGATCCTAGTGCTACAGAAGCTGCGACAGGCCGCTCCCCCGGGCCCTGGCCAGCCAGTCTAGCTCAGTCAGTGAGTCCAGGCCAGCAACAAATGAGAAGGTGGTCACTCTCCTGAGGAACTTCCTCTGAGGTAGACTTCTGGCCAATACACGTGTGCACATTCATGCATGTGTACCCATGGACACACATGCCAAAAATTAAATTCATGATTGTTATGAGAATATAAAATGGAAGTTTTGGAGTTTATTGACTTCACTAACAGGGATAAAGTGGCCATTACTGCACTTTCAGAGGAAAAGCCAGAGAAGCACGGTTGCATGAGGGATAAGGAAGACCTCTGATTTGCAAGTGCACTTGAAACGGGCTTTCCCACAGTCAGCCACTTGGACTTCAAGACCGTTACTTCACCTTTCTGTAGACAGGAACTGTTTCTTGTTGCTTCTCTCTGTACATTTGAGAGTTGTAGCATTATCCTGGTAGAATTAGAATTCAAAGAGTAGACTCCACAAGTATAGCTTTTCCATTAAAGAAAACCCCATGAAGGGTTTGTGTGTGTTTCATTCAAATGCTTAGCATGGTTAGCGCAGACTAGATGATGCAGTCCCCTCTAGTATTTGATAGAGCTGTCCCTGCCGCCTTCGTGACCACTCGTCATTACTTTGTAGTAAGAACTAAATGCCCCTTCCCGTCCTGTCCTCATTTCTTCTTCCCTGCTCTCTGCATTTTCACCACCTGTGTGAAAGCATGTGCTAGGTGCATAGTGCGCACTGCTAAATGTTTGCTGAACTAATTTTGTACAAAAATAATGGTTCTCTGTGGTTTCCTTACAATGATTAAAATTTTATCTGATTTTAAAAATAAGTGTTATCATAACCATTTATTTTCTTGAAATCATAAGGCAAGATTTCCCTCTTCAATCTAATAAATACATTACAGTTTTGTATGACAATAACCACTTGAGAGCAAAGCAAAAATTAACTGACTGAACTAGTTTTTTTAAATAGAGATTTATTCTATAACAAAGAAACACTGTGCAGTCAGTACAAAAGGAAAACCAGTAGATGCCTTTTTCTTGCTCAGCGATGTAGCAGATTTCATGCTATTTGTCTATTTCTGCCAACTGTATGACTTACCTCCCTCCTCATGGCTGTACCTATGTTTGAAACAGTTTGTTCAGATGTACACAGTTTGCTCAGCAATGGTATTCCATTATATTTAAACCTAAATATATGTGTATATAGTATAAGTATGTACCACTGTTTTAATTATATCACTTTTGTTCCCTTTTCATTTCTGATATGTCTGGTTGTTTTCAATTTGGATTGTTTCATACCTCATGAAACTACTAGAAGCCTCTTTGTAAACGAGTATGTGATTTAATAAATACATTTCATTTCTTTCTGCTCTGTGGTCTTCAGTCCCTATCCTAACCTCACATCAAGGGTTGTGGTCCTGGAAATGAGTGCAGAAACCGTCTTTGGCTTACAAAGTCTGAAGACTTTTAAATCCTTTCTTTCTTTGCATTAGCCCTTTTGGCTTCTAATTGAGCCATTATTTTTTAAAAACTTTTTTATTCTAGAAGACTAAAGTTAAACAGAGTTGGATAATTGTAACTGGTTCCAAAACTAACAAGGCTCACCCTGAGTTCTTGTATGTCTTGTCTTTACACGTAGCCTGAGATCAAGTTAGACTGTTGGGAGCAGCAGACAGGCATTCATGCATTCAAATTGTTGTCTCCTGACTAGTAAATAATTAAACATTTCTAATTGTATGAATTATAAGGACAGCATCACCATTTCCTTCCATCTATTTAAAATGTTTTAAAAGAATTCACTGCTGCATAATATCCGAAAAGAAATTGATCATACTTTTCCTGTAATAAATGTTGTCCTGACAGTAAAGCATTAGCAACCAATTGATAACCTAGCAACAATACTGTGATCTCTTTAGATAATTAATCTTCGCTATTTTCCTGTCAGAAGCAACAGTGCTTGATTTTATGTTGAGCCAGAAAGATTGCCAGTTTTGAAAATTAAAAAGCATTCCTTTTATATTATTCATCCCAGTAACAATTTATGATGGTGCATTTAGCTGCTGAACGCTTGTCAACAAACGTAATTATGTTTCGATATAAACAAGATTGGTGGTTTTACTGTGCAGCTCCATCTTTGGTGAGAATGTTTTGATTTAGGCTCAGATTTTACAAGCTGTGTGTTTGAGTGTCATTTTCCCCCTCCTTTGTTAATAGTTTTTATTTCTTCTGATAATTACTTGTAGGCAAACAAGCATGCATTTAGGATCCTTGTGCACAGGAGACATCAAAAGGAGAAGGAAAGCTGCGCCTTTGCCTGGACCCACAGCAGCAGGTAAAACAAAATGGGTGGAGTGGAGCACAAATGCAGGCCACATAAATCACCAGGAATAAAAGCGATTGGTAATCTCTCTCCCTGCAAGAGAGGCCTGGTTGCAAGAAGCAGTAATGCAGATAGATCATTTGCCTTTACGTTAGAATGTATATAGTCCCTTCTTTGTGTGGACCTTGTAAGTAGCTAATCAATGAGACACTGCTGTGCACACATCAAAATGGGTGGGACACAGCAAAGATACAGAAACCTCCAATGCTGTGTCTTTGGCTGGCCTGAAGAAATTTTCAGACTTGCAGGGAAAACAGGGAATAAGCAGATGAAATGGCGAATACCTCACTACCTAAAACCATTTGATTACTCGACCTGAGTGGTCTGTATAGGATAGTCACTGACCAACTGCTAAGGTCTGCTTTTCCATGGCAATGCCCTGAGCATCCAGAGTGTACATATTCTGAGGATATATGAAGACCTCCTTTTGCTCTTGTTCCTCCCTTTTACTTGCTACCCATCTCTTCCTTTCTGAAATAACCTTCCTGCCCTTGTAGACAGAAGCGAGGCGTGAATGTGGTACATGGTGTTGGTACAGTTGAGTGGTGTACATGTGAGCTCAGCAGCCATGCTCTAGTTAGAACACAGCATACAATGTAAGTGAACTTGTGGGATGTTGTAAAAAACGTGTGTCCCTTTTGTACATTAAGAGATGATGTCTGGGGTATCCCTGGCAAAGATCAGAGACAAAGCCAAATAGACCATGTGTCACAAATGCCATCTAGTTATCAAAAGTATTGTGTCCCAGAAGAAGAAAGAACCAGGGGATGATGAGGAGGAAGGAGCATTAGGAGAGCAGATCCCACCAAAATACATCATATGCAAAAATAAAGATATCCTAGCAAAACTTGTACAATTAACCTACAATATTAATGAATGAAAAAAGAGCCCTCTCTACTGACTTGAACCCAGTTATGTGTCTGAAATTTGTAGAAGATGCATCAGCTACTACTGCAGAGAAATGTAGAATATTCATGAAATACTTGTAATATATAATATATGTCCATAAGGAAATTAAGCCACATGTCAGGTCAAATAGATGTGATAAGCTCTTCCAGTCTCTGAAGGCTGAGACAGGATTCCTCACCATCCCTGTTCCCAGTGAATTCTGGCCTCAGTGGCAAAAGCCACAGAAGGACATGTCCTGGGAATATTACTGATGGTACCATGTGGCCACAGTAACAGAGCACTGACACTTAGCACGTATGTGAAGTAGGGACAGCAGGTGCTTGAAGAAGCGGTCACATGGTTCTTTGTGCAGGAGACTTTGAATCCTTAGAGATCAGGGCATCAAGGAAACCATTTATGAAGAATTTAGATGCAAACCTTAACTGTAGCCTAAAACAGCCCTTTGTCCATAAGCCTGTGCTAAGCCTGTGCCAGTCTATCCCAGATACCATATTTCAAATCTGTTGAGATCTTTGAAGATTTGAGGTTTTCATTTACTACTAGATTTTCGCTTATGGAAAAAAGTTCATAGGCATTTAATGTGGTGAGTTTTTATCATTGTTACTGTTTTGGTTTTTGATTGGTTGGTTGTTAAAAATGTGTGTCACTCATTTTAAGTGTATTTTTCAAACCTGTGTACAGCAGCTCCTTTCAGAGAGGAAGAAATGTGGGTGTTTGAGGCAAGTCCTTAGACTTAAGAGAAGACCTTCTAACACTAATGGCCCAGACCTGAGTGAAGGCGCTTATCCCGATGCAGTCAGAAAAACAATTGCAGAAATACCCGGACAAGGAAGTTAGCCATTGGATAGTGCCTCATCCGTGAATATTGGTGTTTGCAAGTTCTGGAATAGATTTTGTCAAAGAATTCAGACTCTGTAGCATCCATAAATTCCCCAGACTCTACTGGCCTGTAAAGTTCCTCTTGAGAAAGTATTCTTGAGGCTGGAGAAATGGCTCCGTAGGTAAGAGCACTTGCTGTGCCTATACCAGGGCCTGAGCTCAGACACCCAGCAGCCACCCAAAAAGCTAGAACCATCCAGCAGTGCCAGGGCTGCAGGGGACAGAGACCGGAGGGTCAGTCACTAGGGCTTGCCTAGCACGAGGTTCATGGGAATAAGGTAAAGAGTGACACGGAATGCCTCCTGGCCTATGTGCAGATGCACACACACACACACACACACACACACACACACACACACACACACACACGTGCGTTCCTGCTGTCATCACAGGTCGTTGCAGGCCTTCCCTCAGACACTTCCCTGACATTCACTCTCGTGTTACTTTTAGTCAGCGTTGACGGTAAATGAAGAAAATTCAAAAGAAAACTCCTCATATGAAACAGCAAGAATCAAGAGATGGACAGGTGGATATTGCTTGCAATTCTCTCTGATTTCTCTGTAATTTATTATGAAAACAAATCGCAGATCTAGAAAGGACTTAGCAAAAGCTTGCTGGAAATGAATAATTAGGAACTTTTTCATTTGCAGTCCCACACTGGATATGTGTAAGTTGATGACTCTCAGCATGAACAGTTGTATAATATATTCATGATAAATGGTAATGTCTGTAAGACACTCTGAACCAGATCTGATAGTGATGAGGCTGAAGTAGAGAAAATCCCCGTCCTCTCAGCAATTGTGCCGAGCAGAGTTCAGTCTCTTTAGAAGGCTGCACCAACCAGCTGTGGTATTGGTTGCACATTTATTAATTGTGACAGGAACACCAAATTTATTTCAGTGCTTTCGCTTATTTACTGCTCTTTCACCTTTGTATTCAGTATTGACAGTGTAAAATGAATATTGATATGGTTAGATATTGACTTTTTTAATGTATGGCTTGTACTCTGCCTCCTTCAAAGTCACATACCAAAGCCAGTGTGTCTCCAGCAGAGGATGCAGACTTACTATTGTGAAATTGAGGAGTACTGAAGCAAGAGGCTTGCCAGCAGAGTGCACTTTATAGTCTGCAAAATGTCGTCTGTAAAGGTGAGGGAGGGAAAGCAGTGAGCAGAGGAGGAATATTGTAGCCCTTCTTACAGGCGGCCAGCAGTGGCGGCTTGGTCTTCGCTCTTGGTAGAAGTCCTAGCTTATTAAGGCTTTGATGCAAAAGTATTAAATACTTTTGTTGAGATATGGTTCCAACTACACTTAGGTATCGTTCGCTCTAAGTGTAGTGCTGTTTGCAGTTATTGCTGCCTGGTCTGTTTGGTTTGCTATAACCTAAACCTCTATTACAAAGAGCACTCCTCCAAACACAGTAAAAGACTATATGTCTTTCATTTAGGGTTTCATCATTTAAGAAAAGAAACTGGTTTTACATTATATTTTCACTTAAATTTAAATTATTTTCATTGTTTAAAACATAAGTGCAAGACTGGATAACACACTCAGTGGGTGAGTGTGTACAAACACTACCAAGCCCTGGATTCCATCCCTAGCACCTCAGAATAAAATAAAACAAAAAGCAATTAATATATATATATATATATATATATATATTAACTATATAGAGAGAGTTAATCTGCATATGGTGCCTCTGCACATAGACCAGGAGGCATTCCGTGTCCCACTCTGTCGCTCTATCTATTCCCATGAACCTGTAGTGAGGCTCGTGCTAGGCAAGCCCTAGTGACTGACCCTCCAGTCTCTGTCCCGTGAAGCACTGGAGTTAACTGGCACTCTTGAATATAAATATAAATATATTTGTATTTATATATAACTAATATATATATACATATATATATATATATATAGTTAAGCATGCAATTAGATTGATGTTTATACTTTTATTTACATATAATGTATGTGTAGTGTTACAGGTCAAAGGACTGAAGCATTTGACTAACAGTAGTAACAACTAGCATATTCTCACTTCTTGTCCCTAAAGTAGATACTGAGAAGAACATAATTACAGCTCACAGTTTTGATGACATAGCTAGTAATAGCCCTGACCCTCTCCTGGCCAGGAAAAGGACTGGAAAGGAGGGAGAACTTGTAACCGCCTTCTGAATTCAGGACAGGGACAGGACAGGCCCATGCTTGCTGTCATATGGGAAGCAGCCTGTCACCTCCCTTCCCACTGGATGTTGATCCAACATCAATACAACACTTTAGGAGCCAAATTACTCAACAAGCTGCCAATTAGGCTTGCAGTCAGCTGGATAGATTAGTGGATAAGAGAGGCTGGTGCAAGATTTTCATCTCTTGAGCCAATTACACAAGTGAATTGCCCTCCACCAGGCTCTGCTCTCTGCAAGGTCTGAGCGGAGAGAACACACTCTGCTTCAGTAGACTTGGGGAACCCAGCAGACAGGCTAGGAACCTGGGGCAGGAATAAGTTAGCCACAGCCCCACATAGGTCTAGAAAAGGACCTAAAAGATATAGCAGTGCTGGGATCCAGAGAAAAGGAAGTCATGGCTGTGGGGTGGGCTGTACTAAGTCTAAGTGCTGACTTCCAGGTTTTCCTCTCACGGGACAAGAGTGAGAGAGCAGTGAGGTCTTGCACTTTTGTCTTTCCCCGCTGGTCCTATGTGGGAATGCAGCACATTTGGAGATCAGTGTCCTTTATTTTTCCTTCCAAATACAAGACATCGCTTATTTGACTCTGTTTTTATGAGGTAGAAAAAATTAAACAGCACCCTAAAGAGTGAGAAAGAAGGAGTTCTTTGACATTGTATAAACATGTAACTTTAGAAGTGGAGCAACCACCGCAGGCCTCCACAGCTCTGCGCCAGCATCACCGTCGTGTGCCGTTTTCACTGCTTCACTTAGGACTCGGTCTGACCATCATGAAGCAATTTCCAGACATGCTTTAAATGGACCTCATTTTTTTTTCTTTTTTTCCTTTTTCAATTAAAGCTGAATTTCTGCAGTCTTCTGTTCCAAAAAATCTGTGTGACCAGATGTGTTGCCAAGGGCAGTGTCAGACCTCCAACCTGAGTTGAGCTTATGCACAGAATTAAATTAACTTGTTGCACTCACTGAAAAGCTGGGGCTAAGCAGGTGTACTTACTTGCATGGTGTTCACCTATGAGCACAGTGTTCACCTGGCACTTGCTCTGGAGCTCCGTAGGCTCGGGTGACCACCCCATTGCTGGTTGTTTTTTTTTTTTTTTTTTTTTTTTTTTTTTTTTGCTATATGTTTTTCTTTATATATTTTTTTTAAGCTCAAGGGTCTCCTTTCCATTTTGCCCACCCTTTCTTTCTCACAGTCTCAGGCATGCTAGTCTTTGTGTACTGATTGAGGCAGGAGACAAGTTAGCCAGGGAGCTGGCTTAGACCCCAGCTGCTCCCCTTCAGTCTGCGGGTCACAGCAGCCTTTCCTGTCACATGCTAAGGTGCGTGTTTCCTACAGACGTGAGCATTGAACCCAGGGCCCTGCTCACATTTGCCAAGCATTCTACCACTGAGGTCTCTGGCCCTTTGGCCTGTTTCAGTTAGCTAATGATTCATACAATCACTGATTATTATAATAAACTAGGCCCTATTGAATGTAAGGAATTTCTCAAATGGCGTAGGCTGTTACTCTTGCCCTACAGCACTGAAGATGGAGGGTATAGAAAGTGTGGATAAACAGCTTACTGCTCAGCTGGTGTTTGCTCTGCAGTAAATAGCAGAGGGTCAGTTTCTAAGGCGCATCTGCAGCACAGCCTGGTTCTTCAAGGCTGGGAGATCAACCCACATCCTGTTCCTCTGAATACCAGATAAGGGAGCTCCTTGGCTCTACACTGATACTTGTTGCCCACCCTGAATTACAAAGAACACATGAAAATGCATGCCCACAGTTTAAAGCGCAGTAACCAGTTTCTTCCGTGTAACCATCCACAGCAGAACCAGGCCAGTGCTGCTGTCTGGAGCCCCTGGGTATCTGTTACTGTCAGTGTTGATGCTTGAGGACCCCCTGTGCCTTGTTTGCCTTTGAGGACAGGGTCCTAAATTATGGAGGTCGAAGGATGTAAGCCTGAGACATTGCTGTCATCACCTTCAGTCAGGGAGGAAACACATCAGGGGTGGTGGAAGACTGGTGTGTGGGCGGACGGTTAGCTGTGCTGTTCTCTCGAGAGCCATTGAAGAGGGCCAGCCGTCCATTTCACCCTCTGTTTATAACAGGGACACCCCAGACTCGGGGACTGAGCTGGGCCACCACAGACATCCTGAGGGTCTGTGAAGAGAGAGATCGTCCCTCCAGTCTCAGGGAGGGCCATCATGAACAGATCTTCAGGGTTCTTTTCCTGTTTCTCTAGCCATTAAAACATGGACCTGTAAGAAGAAGGTTGGGCATAGAGTTAAGGGCTGTGGTAGCCTGGATGGTAACGAAGGAGAAGGGGGTAATCAGACGAAACTCCCGGCTTGAGGACATAAGCATGGGGCCCATGTTAAAGCTGTGTGCTGCAACATGGGCAGGTAACCCCAGTGCTGGAGACAGGCAGAGTCCTGCACGAGCTCCCTGGCTTTGGGTCTACACAATCACCAAGCTGCAGGCAGTGAAAGACACTGTCTCAGAAAGGCAAGTGAAGACCATGGATGTCAGCCTCTGGCCTCTGACACTAGCATTTCCCTATACATGTATAAGTCACACACGCATAATTAAATTCTTAGAAATGCAGGGTGCAACCAGTTATGGTTTGATTATATTATATTCAGGGTACAGGGCAAATGGAAGATACTGCAGAATAGGTAGCCGTGAAAAACCCCCCAGTTGTAGAGCCCATCTGGCTGTGTGGCCCTGTGTGAGAAAGGCAGCAGACACGGGGGGATGCCTGTGTGGTGGGTGAGGACACAGAGGCCCTAGGGCTGGAGTTTCTCAGCCCAGGGTAGATCTTCACCTGCGGCTGTCATGTTCTCATTTCAGGAATTGTGGGTGAAAATGCCCAGCCGATCCTAGAGAGCAACATCGGGAACCGCATGCTTCAGAGTATGGGCTGGACACCTGGGTCGGGCCTTGGGCGAGACGGCAGAGGGATCGCTGAGCCTGTCCAAGCCGTGCAGAGGCCGAAGGGGTTAGGACTTGGATTTCCTCTACCAAAAAGCACCCCCACCAGCTCTGCCCCCACGTCAGGAAAGCCTTCCTGAGCAGAAAAACAAGGAAGAGAACATGCAGTTTCTGTTCCCATGCCCCGTTGTTCTAAAACGATCACAGAGCTTTCTGTTTGGAAGCTGAGCTCTCTGTTGCCTCCAGTTAGCTTCCAGGCTGCATAGTGCCCCACCACAGTGATAGAAATGGGATTCCATCACAACTCATGGTGCTGAAGAACAACCCTCGACGAGCCTTTATGTTTCCTCAGAATTTCCAGCAGTTCCTAGGCCTGAAGAACAGTTGGTCTCTTATTTATTTTGATCCTAGACGTGGGTTCTTTCTGCTGCCTTGCTCGATCAGTGCATGTGTGTGATACCCAGACAAACCAAGCCCGAAAGGATGGAGTTTGTCCTGATGCCTACACTAGGTAGTTCTGTCTGCCTCCCTCCCACATCCTCCCCTCACCGTCCAGGCAGTCCTACGCACATCTGGGAAAGGCTTAGTAAGCTCGAATTCCTTGACTTTGCCTCTCATAAGGATTCGCAGTAATAGTGCCCAATAATTAATTCTTTCAGTAGTTTAGTGTGAATTCAGTAGCCAACAGTAAGCAGTATTTCCCTCGGACATTTGATCACAGTTACGCTCATTGTCATCACCAGAGTGCCCTCAGCATTACTCCAGTGTAGTTTATAAACTTTACCTCATTTAGAACCTAAGATGATTACTGAAAGAAAACTGTATTTTTTAAATTCGTGCTGACTGAACTGTATACCCTGCCCTCCAGATGTCTACCTCTTCCCAAAGGCTAGTATTTTTTAAGAATCAGCTCCAAGATGAAGAAAGATGATTTAAGGTTTTAGTCACTGAAGTAAATTATTAGACTCTTGAGTCAGTTTATTTGAAGATTTTAGTAGCTTCCTCAATAACCAAGATGTCTGGCAATGACCTAACCTGCTCCCTGGGGAACAGGAGAAACCTAGAGGACCTGTCATTGTCAGATTAAAACACTTCCTGTACAATAAAGCAAAGCAGTATGTTCATCCCATTCCATTTCTGAGGTGTTTCTGAGTCATTCACTTCATAATGTCAGGAACTCTAAGTTGTTCTTTGTTCAGGAAACACTGACTTGTTATGCTCTTCATTAAAAACACTACTAATTATTATTACTTACAATGCTCTCAATTGGTTCAGTAAAGGCTGAGATAACCCACATAAGTCTATCCTTGAACAAAAGCAGTACAGACTTCAATTTTGTGAATTGAAAAAAGTTTTTTTAAATGTTTTTTAAGGCAGTAGAAAAGATTTTGACGGGTAACAGGCCTTTCCTCCGTGTTCCCCTAATGAAAATGCAGCCTCCATAGTTGGGTAAACATCTGCATTTCTTCTAGGAACTGCCTTTGCTGGCAGTACTGTGGTGAAGAGTGGGCTGGCTAGAACAAGTCGGTAGACAGCTGTGTGAGCTCTGGTGGAGCACTTGTGTTGGGTAAAGCACTGCTACTTGTGCAGTTTCGTCATGAGAAATCCACCGTTTTTAAACCGTTGTCTTCCTGAATGCAAATTGTATTCATGTAGGAGACAAGTTGAAGAGATTATAACAGTATACTATACTCAAGGGTCTATTCCAAAGCTGTTGGCTTTGCTTTGTTTGAATTTCACTTCTTGAAGGTCTTTAAAAGCCCTGGGACTTTTGAAGGCTCAGTTTGGAGCCAGTGAGAAACAGTGAGGCCATTGCACACATGGTTCGAAGCTCCGGAGGAAGTGGCTACTGTTTCCACTTTCCTTGCTGTCCAAGATCCATGGGCAGCCCACATGCAGCCGGCAGGGCCTCCATGTCTGTCTGAGTGCGCTCCGTGTTGACCTCCAGGCAGTCTGCTGCTGCAGCTCAGGAAGCTGCTCACTGAGCTGCTGTGACACCAAAGTTCTACTTTTCACACTAGGAACTTGTTGACTCACAGGTGACTGAGAACAGTTTACATTCTACTGGTGTTTATTTGCTTGGAGTAAATGATCAGTACTTACTTTAGAGGGGACTGCCCCCACACCACCCCAAATGCCCACAGGTACCCCTTCAGCATCTAAGTCCTCACAAATACCAACACGATGTGATGCTCTGTTATGCATAACCATAGCTGAGAAGTCAACACCATTGAAACAAGAGACTTTAATGTAAATCAGATGTCTGCTCAGGACGAGAATCCCATTGGTTTGTATTTAATAGCAATTAGTAAATTCAGATGGGCTCATAAAGCCAATATCATCAAAGGGGCTTGTGATTTCAGATGTATCATTTATATCTCCTTTAAGTAGTACTGAGATTTCCTCTGCTTCCTCATGAAGCCACCATGCTGCTCTGCAAATTGACCAGTTAAGGTCTCTCCCGTATCCATCCACTCACTACAGTAGCCAAAGAAGACTCGGAGCATGGCCACTTGAGTGTGACTCTGCATTGTGTGAACTTGAGGTCAGTGGGATGTGGACCACGGTCATTGCCTCCCTTTCCCTTTCCTAAGGAAATATATAAGGCTATATTCCCCTCAAATCACACCCTTTTGTTTTTAAATGAAGTAGTGACTTTACTAGTGGCCAGTGATGGTAACACCCACCTGTATCCCCAGGCATTGGGAGATTTAAGGCAGGAAGAGGATTGCCAGGCATTCAAGACCAACCTAGTCCACCATAGTGAGTTCCAGAACAGACAGGACTACATAGTGAGACCCTGTCTCAAAAGTAAGTATCAGTGGAAATCCATTGCTAAGTGCAGCTTGCCCATAAATTGGGCTCCATGTTTGAACACAGTGGTTTGGGAATCCTGGCTATAGTGATCAAGCAGACAGAAGTTAAGACGGCAGGGTTCAATAGGCATGTGTACACACAGGTGTGATTGCAGCACACATCTGTGTGCTGTGTACAGGCGATTGACACTTTCTGCCCTTCATGTTTAACATTTCAAATTGGTATTCATTTTGAGCAGATGTCTCATAAGAGAGGAATTGTTGAAATACTTTTAAAACCATTTTAACTTGTATTTTGTCTTTCAGAAAGAGAGATGATCTACATTGGTACTGTAAAATGAAGTTGTTAGCAAGTAATTAATACTTTGGGTTTTTTTGTAGAAAACTATTTATTAGTTCAACAAAGAACCAAAATAATAAAGCACAGTGTTGAGGACATTATTTCTCATGCTGTTGTCTGTATATTTTCTTCTTCACATCCTGTTTCTTTTAATTTCCTTTTGTTTGTTTTTCCACGGTCGTCAGTATTGAACCTCAGGCCTTTTGCACACCAGACGAGTGCATTCTCACTAGGACACATCTCAGGACCTTCTCTCCATACCTCAAAGTCATGCAAACGAGGGATGGAAATACCATTAAGATACATTGGAGGTATCATGTTCAATGCTGGAGTACTTACATAGTCTGCTGGAGGTTCTGCATTTGACCCACTGTAGAAACATACAGTTAACATGTAACGGTTAACTGTAATAGTTAACATGTTCATTGCTTTTAAGCTCTGGGAATTTTCAGTGTCTCAAAAATGTTTTAAAGAAAAAATTGGCAACGTATCTGACTCACAAATTTATTCATAACTGACTTGAGCTGTCCTTGCACATGTCCGTGTTTCTGTTTCCTCTGAAACTGGGATGAACCAACCTTCAGTTCTCTTTCCAGCTGGGATCTTGTGGCCAGGGCAGCTTGGCTCACTTTCTCTCATGACCTCCTGAGACACTTGAAATATTTTGTAATACCCATCAAACTGTTGAGTTCTTTTGCTAGAAAAAGCACTTCGCTTTTTGTGGGAATAGAATCTTTCTTCCATAAAAGTGAGTAGGGTTGTTACAGTAAGCGTTTGTTTGTTTGTTGTTTGGTTGGTTGGTTTTCAGTTCAACAGGTACTAAGCACTCATCTATGTAACAGGCTTACAGTAATACAAAGTCAGCAAGAAGTGGACAATGAAGGCCCCTGCTGAGTCCATCCACAGCTAGGAAGGGCTCCTTACTTTGCACCCTGACACTTGGGACTTGTGTCTGGCGAGTCTCCCTGCCAGAGTTATGACCTATTCTTGTCACAGTGAGTCTTATTTGTACATCAGCTTTGTCACCTGAATTTGAGTTGACATATGGTTTAAGTCACCCTCAGGTTTGCAGTCCTCACTGCTGCATCACCACAGTCCCAGCTGTTGATGCCTTCGGTTTTGAGGACAGATCAGGCAACAACTGAATGGTATCTTTGTGAGTCTCTGGCTCCCCCACTGTGGTGTGACCTTTCCAAATAAATCACACACTTAACTGGGCTTTGGTGGTGCACGCCTTTAATCCCAGCACTCGGGAGGCAGAGGCAGGAAGATCTCTGTGAGTTCAAGACCAGCCTGGTCTACAAGAGCTAGTTCCAGGACAGCCTCCAAAGAAACAGAGAAACCCTGTCTCGAAAAAACGGAAATAAATAAATAAAACGCACACTTTAGTGGTGCGCATGATACTTGACTTTGCAGCCCAAAGGTTATGTAAACATGATCCCAAATAGAAACCTCCAAGTTATCCTCAGTCTGTTTGCACATGTTACTTCTAAATTTCTGATGGCCGAGTGTGGCACATGGGAAGTCATGGCAACCAGGACAATCAGAAGTTCAAGGCCAGCCTCAGCCACAGAGTAAGTTTGAAGCCAGCTCCCGGCTATAGAAAATACTGTCTCAAAATAATAATAATAATAATTAAAAAACAAATCTAAGAAATATTTCTTCTTTAAGCATCATTCTTTAGGAAATATAGGGAAAAAAAAACTAAGTGACGGTACACTTTTCAGAACTGGACAGTTCTGAAATCTCTAATGGAAGTGAACTTGTTCCTATAGCAGAGCTGCACAGTTGGGATGGACAAAGGAACCTAGAAGAAAGTGGAAAGCGAATAGAGCAGGTTTCCACTAAGTGGCAAATTGGTCCTCTGGCATTCTGCATTGGTGGCCGTGGTTCATTGCAGAACCAATAGAGGTGTGCTGTCCCTACAAGAAGCTCTTGGGTGTGTGTGAAGCACTCGGGAGCACACCTTAAAGGTGGGAAGTGTAAAATGCAAAGCCACAGCACTCCTAACTCTCAGATACATCAGTTTGTAGTCCCAGAGCCTTGATTCTGGACTCACGTCTTTCTATACCAATTATATCTAATGCCTTTCCTACTTTGAAAACACATCCTGGCCTCTTCCACCTGATATAATATCACAGGACAGTCCCCAGACTGAGAGACAATTGCCAAGCACACTGGAAGCCAGTGTGTTCCGACTCTCGGGCCATTGTGTTTCTCCATGAGGCCCCTTAACAACTCAGCTAAGAAACAAGCGGCAGATTTTCCCTCCCCGACTCAGTGAGTAATTGTCTGCGCCACAGTGACAGATGTGCAATATAGCAGCTTCTTCAGGAAAAAATTAACAGTTTGTCCAGCATGTCAGCTCGCTCTTTTTAGTGCTTGGGAGGTCTTGGCCCCATTACGGATGATTTAGAAATTGAGGCACGCAAAGACCAGCAGCCTGTTCTGAAAGCCTTCGTTAGTTGGCCTCATCTGCATTCCAGGACTTGCTCACATCCAGAAATTGGTGGAGCCCCTCTGGCCAGAAGATGAGTATGGGCTGACAATGCCTTGATTTGTTGAGAGAGAATAAATGGATTTTCCAGAAGATGAGGAAATATCACCATTACTGACCAATTTACAGCATTTTATCTGTTCTTCAAACATGTCACTTTTGTTATTGTTGCATGGTAATTACATAGTGAAACGGAAGGAAAACAAATTCTGGTTACGTATTCAGATGGGTTGCAAAAATCATATAATCCTGATAAATGCCCATTTATGATACACATGGATGAAAGGTTCATTTTAATTTTGAATGGCTAGCTCAGCCATGAAGAGGATATAGGATTAAATTCCAGAGAACCTGACTATATCAAACAAATAGTCTTTTTCTTCATTTGTTCTTCCACCCGGGGAGGTGCCATAAGCATTTTCACAGATAGGAGGTCTTGACAACACCGGAGTGCACTGAGATTACATTATCAGAAGAATGAGAATTCTTGGAGCTCCATCTTGCTCTGAGGACCCGTCTCTCCTAAGGGCTCCTTGGGAAGCCAGAAGACTTGAGCGAAGTACCATCTTGAAAAATAACCAGTTGTTTTTAATCACTCCCCAGTGGCATCACATATTTGTAACCAGCCCTTCCCTGGCCAGTCAGCGTAAAGGGCTGTGAGGTTGAGTGTGCTGACGAGGAAAAACAGCATCCCAGGGCCACTTGTACTGAATTTGCTGTGTATTGACCTCTTGCTTAGGAAGGGCACAGCCAGAGGAGCCTCATGCCCACTCAGCAGTTGAGTTTATATAGAAAGCTACTGGCTCCCAGCAAGGGTGTGGCAGAGAAAGGAAGGAGATTCGCCAGCCTTAACCTTCCTCAGCTGAGGAGGGGCACATGCCACTTCTGTTTGTTCCATTGGCCACTTGGGCCCACTGACTCACAGAGAATCACCACACAGTAGGAAAGCAAATGAGTACTTGATGGACATGAAATGTCTCTACCATGTGTCCTTAGCTTGGCACATGTCCAAACTTAAACATCAAAGTCGTATGCTCTGTATTTCATTGAATATCAGACAACCCCTTCAGTGTTGAGATATACCTTACTTAATTTTACAGAGAGACAGAGAGAAAGAATCAGGAAAGTCACCCTCCTCTACTCATGGCAACATGCTTTCCAGCTACAAAGTGGTCAAAGTATTGTAAGTTTTGAACCCTGAAACAATATTTTTAGAAGGGAGGAGTGTCAGGGCAGACTGCATGGTGAGACGGGACCAGAGCAGCCCCTTAAAGAATGGCACAGGTTTACTTGGGGCTGCTGCTCTACGTGCTGACTGATGCAGAGGGCACAGGCAGTACAGTCAGTTACTCCCTGCTGGTCACAGTGCCCATCCCTGATACTGCCAGTGGGGTCGAATCTTGCTGTTTTCAGGTCCTTTGCTGAATTCGGGCATAGCAGTGACTACCTTGTAAGGTCGTAAGGACTAAGTGAAGCTGCACTTCTGGCACACAGTAGGTCCTTGCAACCAAGGTACCTTTTGCTCTGCTCAAGAGGTGGTGAGTTCTTCCTGCTTGTGCTCGCTTGTCTAAAAAGTTGAGGGAAAGGTTAGCCAGAAGGGCTAACCCATTTTCCACTCTCCAGCCAACAGTCACATGAAATACATTTTCTAATTCCATGGCAGCAGGAGTAATGCCTTTAGTAATTAGTGTTTATGACTCTAGGTGAGGTTAGGTTTGCAAACCTACATTCAGAGCTGGAGAGGTAGGTCAGTATTTAGGAGAGCTTACTGTTCTTGCAGGGGACCCAGGTTTGGTTCCCAGCAACCCTGTCAGATGGCTCACAAAGGCCTGTAGCTCCAGCTCCAGGGCACTTGACATCTGTGGCCTTTGATGGCATCCAAATACAGGGTCACATACATATACACAGACACATGCCTACCTATAGATAAAAACAAATCTCTAAAAAATGCATTGAATTGGAAATATGTAAACAGTAAAAACAACTCAGTCACTAACAGCCAAAGAAAAACTTCTTACTGGCTGGCTGTAGCTCTTGGGGACACCAGCATGCCTGCCATGGCCTCTGACTCACTGTGGCTTGCTTGACCTCTGCTGCTACTCCCAAAGGCCTAGGAGTGTGAAATACAGAGCCTGCACCAGACCTGGTAGGGAACACATCTGTCTCAGGACTCAGAAAACTGTCTATCATTTCCTCAGCCTGAAATTCTGCCTTTTATACGGTGTTTTTGAGGGTATATTCTAAAACAGTGCCTGCCAGACTGGGACGTAAGAATCACCAAGAGGGCACTTTTTAAAAATTGATGTTTTCAAACTCTCTTCTAAAGAGACACCTTAGAGTCAGGATCCAGCTGAGGCTTTCCTGAAGGAACTGGGTGTGGTGTCAGCAAACTTCTACCCATGTCCACACATTGGCTTTTCTAGTGGAACCTGCTGGATCACCTGACCCACGCTTTTCCTGAGAAACTATCTCAGCTTTACCAGCCCTCAACTGTCTACTGAAGAAGTGAGGCCAAGAGGGTTCATCCAGTCTTCTTGTGACTGCTGCCGTGAATGGAAGAGCCATTGTGGAGAAGGAAAGAGTAGATAGGTGTATCAAAGGCATGAGTGGGGACTGGGGAGGACAGAGGAGAGCGACTTCCTGTGGCCCCAGAGACCTTCAGAGCAATGTGGCCTCTCTTCCTTGGGACCCACTCTACGAATTGGACAGGACACTTAGCGTGTAGGTCTAAGCTCCTCGTGAAACACATAAACGGGAGGGTGAATCCCTCGAATCGCCCGAGATCTGTGGTCTTGTGAAGGAGCACAGGAGGGATTCCTTTAGATAGTCCTCTCTCAACTGCTTATTTACAGATCATTAGATACTTAACGGGGGTGGGGTGCATAAAAGCTGAAGTACCCAGACCAGTATTTATTAAATATCCATCAATGATTCGGATAAAACAAATTTGAAGTCATAATAACAGTCAATTGTCCCATTTTTAGTTTTTATGTGAACAGAAAGAAGGTAAAATAGCCTGTCTGGCTAATATGGGACTCCTGAGCATTCTACCATGGTTATAATTCTTTCCCGAGGACTTACTCTTGGTCCCATAAGGCTCCCTTTTATCTTATAATAAATGTCCCTTTTTTGCACAGGCTAAATTAAGAGGCTTCCTGTTACATTCATATAATACTAATTCTCTGCTGGATGTTGGATAATATTTAAATGCATTATAAAACACTGAAAAGTACCACTCTACTTGACCTATTGGATTCCCTGTGATTGTGCAGTCAGCTAAGAATGTACAGTTTTAAAGGCATGGTTATACCTTCTACTGCTTTAATAAAGTTCTATCTTGTGGCAAAAGAGCATGTTAAAGGACTCGGCCTCATATTTCCTTTTTATTTTTTTTTTAAACGAGCCCGACTCTTATCTAAATTAACCCTGCCATTCCCATCTACAGAAGGCCCATTATTTTAAGGGAAGACTCTTAAGTTGGGAAGTAATCAGAGCGCTGCTGTACTTTTTAACTATATTCATGGGTGTATGATATGTGGCATTTTTCACTGAACCATTTTACAGAATAAAATGGAGAATAGCAAAGCTATAAAAGGCCATTTGAACCCATGCCCTTCAATCTTCCTGTGACTTCTGAATTATCGAAGTCAAGCAAGTAAACCCACTGTTGTTTGTGGGAGGAGGAGGGTACTGTCATATGTCAGAGTCCCTGCTTAACAGCTTCATTGTTGATGTTCATACATCCCTGTAGGGAGACACTGTAGCCCCGCCTCCTAGTAGCCCGGACAGATGTGCCAGGACACGTCCGTGAGGGCGTGGTCAGGGGAGGTCTAAAGGTGACGCGGGAAGGATTCTTAAGGGACAGTGGACACGTGGATAGCCCTTCTCTCTGGCCACGCTAGCCTGAGAGCGCTGGGCACGCTCTGGCTTGCGCTTGGCTGGTGTTTCTCTGAATAAAGAAATCTTAGCCTTACGGACTTGGGATCGATCTCCTCACATCCCCTCTTCATTGCTTCCAACCTATCAAATAGGAGGCCTGGTGCTCCTTCCATAAGGAGAAAGCAACCAAAGCACAGAGGCCAGACAGCACAGAGTAGGTCAGCAAGTTACAGAGGGGCTGTGGCCAGGGGTTGGATGGCCTGAGTTCATTCAGATCTGGTCTTCTCCACACCAGTTCAGGAAACTCATGTGACTTCTGGTCTCCCTCTCAAGATTTACAAATGAAGAAGCTAGACAAGAAAGAATTGACACCGTTAGAACTGCCTCTGTGCTGGGATTGCATGCATCATTTTCCAATGAACTCCACGGGCAAGTGTTATCCCCTCTCCCTAGTCCCTGTTTGTAAAGACTAGATAGCACTTCCTTAGTGCAATGGAATTAGAAAAAGTCTCATTCCTAAATGATCAGAAAGTCCAACTTGTGTAATACTTAAGGATATATAATGTTATATTGTTTACAGGCCACTTATCAGCAATTCAAATGAATACTAAAGAAAAGCTTGTTATGTGAACTAATATTATAATCTGCCTATATATAGTGTATAGTATCAAAGGTTTTTAAATGTTTAATTCCTTTTGATACTATTTTGCCCTGTAACTTGTGTCTACCATTACATTCAAAATACATTATAGTATGCCAGAATTCCAGGCCAACTCACTTGCAGTTCAAATCAATTCAGAACCGATAGGGTTCAATAGTGGGCATCTGATGGTAGCCCCTAACATACACACCTCAGGACATGCTGGACTCACGTTCACAGAAATAGAATAATACTAACTGGGCAGTGTGGTCTTGGCCAGGAGCCCAAGAAGATTTCCCAGAACAATGAAGAAGGGTGGCTCTTCTTTTAAAGAGCTGGGGTCTGGGACCACAGCCATTGTGCTATACACAGTCTGAAGAACTGGTATGAGTTCAGAGAAAATTAGGACAGACAACGAAAGGCTATGGGTACTGACTAAGGAACACATGAGCAGTGAGTAACGCAGTTTTCTGAAAATGGCTACAGAGAGGGGCTCAACAACCCCATGAAAAATATAAAGACATGAACACTAGGAAAGGATAGATTAATTTCCAATTACTCTTTGTCAAGAGCATGAAAACTATTTTGCTTAAACAAATACAAATACAGCAGAAGAAGCTGGTGTTTGTGGTGAGGAAATCAAAACATCATCTATTGGATGGATAACATTAAAACAATCAAAAGAAGGCACAGCAGGAAGTCAGCCTGAGTTAGCCAAGCCTGTAGTGAAGTGGTCAGATGCAGCAGCTCTCTGGCTCTGAGCAGAAGTAGCCTAACTTACCTAGAGTCCAGCCACCTTTGTCCATGTCCAAGTCAAAGTTGCAATAGATAGGACCAGGAAATATTTATTGGTGTGTACCCATACTGGATATGGTTAATACAAGGTTAGACTGTGACCCTTCTTGGATCCATGGCGGGAGTGAGTTTATTGAGATGAAGTTTTGACTATGCAGTGCAGGCCACCCTGGAACGAGAGATTACCCTGCCTCAGTCCTCAGACTTCCTAGTGCTGGAATTTCAAGAGTGTGCCCCTATAACTGGCTCTGGATCCATTCTTTAATATGACTTTTGCATCTGTGAAAATAAAGCATCTTGCAGGTCGTTAGGCTAGGTAAACGGCTCATTGCAGAGCAAAATGAGATCAATGACAGTCGTATTCTGTCAATGCAGGATGTGCCCTCTCCCTGTCCTCTAATTAAATGCCACTTGCTAGGTATTTATGGAGCATACGCCATATGGCTACTGTGAGGACTGTATGAGTTTCCTACAGTACTCACTGCCCATAAGAGACTTAGGATCTTTTTTAGAAACATAAATTCAGCAATGATATTCAAACCAGTCCATAGCAGACTGGCCCCAGCATTGGCCAATGGGCACAGAAACCAATCTTATCTAAACAGATGTACTGCAAGGACTCATGCTGTGAACACACGCTCTGCTCACATTGGACTTGCAAAAAAAAAAAAAAAAAGAGTTGGGAAAATGTATGAGTCTTTATAAGGCTCTATGTCACTGTAAAAGAATAATATCAAGGTGCCCAGAATCTTTACTTCTCTCAATAACTCCCGATTTGTGTTCTTCTCTTGGCATGTCCTTGTCTGCCTACATTCTTCCTTTCATCTAGCTTGTAAGAAGATTCTGTCGTAGTCTGTGTCTATTTGGAATCTAATAAAATAGGAGCTCTTTCTACCAACCTCGCCTTTCAATGATTCCTTTTTCTCTTGCACGTGTTCCTGTGTACCCAGTGAGCACATGCACTTGGAGACCGATGGCCTATGTCAGGCATCTTCCCTCACTGGTACAGGCTTAACTTCTTGAGAGTGAGTCTCACGCCGAGCCTGGAGTTCCTCAGTTGCATAGACTGACTGGCTCATGGTCCAAGGATGCCCAACCCCCAGCGCTGCCATGAGCAGCTTTTTGTATGGAATTTAAATTCATGCTTATATACCAGGGCTTTAACGGAGTGAGCCACTCCTTAGCTCTGGTATTATTTATTTGTATCTAGTCTTTTGTAATTACTTTCTAAGCAGTTACTAACAGTGAAAATAACATCTTCCTTTTCTTTGACAGGAAGATTCTTAATTACATCTCTGTGATAGACGATAGATACATGGATACATAGAGAGATAAATGATAGCTACATACATAGATTCATAGATGATAGATGGATAGATAGATAGATAGATAGATAGATAGATAGATAGATAGATAGATAGATCTTTTTTATCTTCTAATGCAGATACCAGGTCCTCAGCCCCAAAGTTCATATGTTCACTTTTAGTTATAGAGCTACCTAAGAGCTAGTTCACAATTGAAATTTAACTCTGGGTAAATGGGTGAGTGGGGATGGGAGGGACATTCCATGGATGCAAACTCTACACAGAGAGGGATGTCTAAAACTGCCTCTCACTTTAGAGAATGCCAACAAAAGCATTGTTTCCACGCCCAGTGTGAGCAGGGTTGTTTGCCTAATTTTATTTCTCACATTTCTTAACTAAAAGGAAAGTTCACCGAGATCTGTAAACAAAACATCCGCCAGAGGTGACAAGAGAGTATAAAAGACACGTGCTCCCCCGCACGCTGCCTCTTAGTCAAGTTGGCTGGCATCTGCAGTTTACCAGTGTCCAACCTGCTGTTGGCCGTATTCTGATGCGGCAATAAAGGCTTGACTCTGAGGTGTCTATAAAATCATCCTACAGGAAGATAAATCCCAACTTCAACACGGCAGGAGGAAGGAGCCCATTAGCCCTGGCTGCTGGGTGGACCTCATGGTTAACTCAATCTTCGCAGGCTGTCAGCATGGCTGGGCAAGAAGGTCACAGGCAGCCTGAATGGGCTCAGCGGAGACAGCCAGTCTCTGCTTGATGCTGCTTGCTGCCTGCAGAGGCATCCTCTATCCTGGGCCCTGTGTGAACGAATGGACTTTAAAGACACAAAGTGGTTTTTGAAATCTGAATAAGGGCTCAGCTATCATCTACAAAATTGTGGTTTGTGGAGTAGAAATCATGAAGGGATCCAGTTTTTCACTTTGTTTTATTGGCAAGCATCCTTTGAGAGACCGACTCTGCCCATAATAAACCATCATGGGACACAATTGTTTTGGAATATGGTCTCCGTGTTTGATTGCAGGGTCTGCAGGCTTCAGACAGTAGGAACGCGATACTTAAGCTTCTTCACTTATTGCCTGCTGGTGCACAAATACAGGATTTGGCAATTTAGCCTAAAGCCTTAGTCTCTCCCACTCTGGGAGGTACAGAGAACAACTTTCCATGGGCTCCGAGGTAAGAGGAGGCCCCCTAAAGCTGAAATCAGAGCCAAGGTGTGGGCCAGCCTCATGCATAATCCACTCACAAAACACAGGCTGATGGACCCCTTGCCAGAGCTAAACTCTGGACTCCCCACCACTGAAATAAAATAATAAAAAATGGCCAAATCCTCATAAATGCTGAAAAGAAGCAGCTGGTTGCCAGAAAAACCTCTATAATAATAGAAACAGCAATAAAACCAAAGCCGAGTACAAAAAGGCTTCTATCTGAAAGGAGAGAATCGGCATAGAGGGTGCACGGCCACATTTGTGTGCCACAGAGTCCAAGAGAGTCAAGAAACTGGAAAATGAGAGAGCATCTCGATGTCCATCCGATAATGACTGCAATATATTTTAAAATACCAGTGATAGCATGTGCTGCCAGGAACTGCTGTCTCAATTAGTCCCCCAGAAGAACAATTCCCACTTAACAGCAATTAGTGGAACTGTGGTATTTGTTCAGGAGCAGCCCTGCTAATTCTACCTGGCAACAGACCTCACAGAATCTTGTTGGACTGAAATTTGCTATTGGCTGCCTGCTCAAGAAGTTCACTAGTTCGTTAAGGCTGGGGAGCAGGGGTGGGTCACATTTATGGAATATTGGTCAACTGTGTAAACATGCAGTCTAACCATTGACTAATAGAAGTTAGGGTTTTAAAACTGGGCAGGATGCATCCAGAACCGAGGCACCCACGTAAATCCTATCCTATCCGTATCTGTGTATTTCAAGAGAAATCCTTCAACTTTGCTCTAATTTTGGGCCCTCGGTATGCAACCTGCCCAGGGAAGGTAAGAACTAGATTCTAAGGAGCAGCATTGCCCACCTGCTTACATTCCTGTTGCTCAGAAAATAGAGGAAGAGGGAAAAAAAACTGACAAAAAGCAGTATAGGAGAGAAGGGGGCTTTTGATTCCATCACTGAGGGGAGTCAAGGCAAGAGCTGCAGATAGTGACGTCCACAGTCAGGAGCAGAGAGAAATGAACGCACGCGTGCTCACTTGTGCTCAGCCTACTCTACATTTACCCAGGCCAGGACCCAGCCCACAACAAGGTGCTACACACATTCTGGGTTGGCCTCCCACCTCCATTAAAAAGTCCCTGACAGACACGCCCACCCACAGCCCAGCCTGGTCCAGACCATTCATAAGACTCCATTTCCTGTAAGTCTACAGTTGTGTCAAGTTGAAACTATAATAAAACCACCACGAAGGACACTAGGAAAAGCAAGATTCTACATGGCTCTGGCCCACCAGGCATAGGCATTTGAGTAGCCATGGTACTGTGGTGACTGTCCCCTGTCCCCTCCTGCCCCCTCCAAAATTGGTGCTGAAATCTAATTACCAGTGTAATGGTATGAAGAGGGTGGGACCTTCAAGAGATGACTGACTTGTGTGGCCCCATCCTCAGGAATGGAGAAATGATGGTGTCCAGGACTGTCTGCAATCATGAGTGATATATATATATATATATATATATATATATATATATATATATATTCTGTGACATGCTGTGGCTCCGGCCTTTCCCATGCCCGTGATGCCTTCCACTGTACTGAAATAGCAAGAAGTCCCTTGACACATAAAGCATGGGCTTCATAGCTTTCAGATCTGTAAGAAATGCTTTTTTCATTATAAACTACCTATCCCCTAGAATTCAGTGACAACAGAAAATAGGCATGACATTGGGCATCTGGAAAGTCCTACACACACACACACACACACACACACACACACACACACACACACACACACACACACACACACACCTCATTCTGCTCTACTTTCCAAAGTGTTTGTATAAAGATCAAATAAACTGACATTGTGCAAAACCATGTTGAATATTGAGACGTTAAATAAATCTGTACAAAACACTTACCCAAAATATTTATTGAAAACTTTAGGAGCCAGGTCTAGGGATGAATGCCTGGAGTCCCAGCAATCAGGAGGATGAAGAAGGAAAATCACACTTCGTACTAAGCCTGGACTACATAACCTGACCCTGTCTGAAAAGAAAAAAGAAATAAATGAATCAGTCACTAAACAAAATAAATCACAGCCATGGAGCTGGAGATATAGCTTATTAGTATACAGCTTCACCTACCATGTGTGAGCTTTGGGGTTCAAGCCCCAGAATTACATGTAAACATAAATGAGTAAGTTAAAAAAAAAAAGCTTCAAATTTTCAAGAATTTAAAATACCTGACTGTGTAATTGATTGCCAAGTCTTAAAGTCAAGCCTTTGGCATATAAGACATAACCATGCATTTAGAAGAAACAGTGGAAATAAAGATGGGGAATAGGCATGTGGTGTCCCAGTTTGCCTTAATTGTCAACTTGACAAGACCTAGAGTCACAGGAGACAAAAGCCTTGAGAAATTCCCTAGATCAGGGTGGCCTGTGGGCATATGTGTAGGGGACTGTCCTTAATGGAAGAGGGCACAGCCCACAGTGGGCGGCACCATTCTCTAGGCGGGTGCTAATCAGCTGTATAGGAAAACTACGCATTAGTCTGTGTGAGACAGGCTAGTATTCTTCCATGGCTTCTGCTCCAGAGTCTGGTCCTGATTCTCTCAGTGATGGACTGTGACCTGCAAGTGTGAGCCAGATAAACCCTTTGCTTCACCAAGTTGCTTTTGGTCCAACTATTTAAAGTGACAGCAGGAAGGAAACAGAAACATATGGCTTGTACAAAATCTCGAAAGTAGTCCCATTTGCATACATCATGGGATAAATAACATTTAAGGAAAGTCTTGGTTTTGATGCCCTTGGTTTCATTTATTTCATATATGACTTCATTCGTGTGTGTGTGTGTGTGTGTGTGTGTGTGTGTGTGTGTGTGTGTGTGTGTGTGTGTGTATACCTACATGAGTGCATGCCACCATGTATGTAGAGGTTAGATGACAACTTTCAGGGATTTTTTTCTTCTTCCACCACATGAGTCATAGGGATCAAACTCAAGTTGCCAGGCTTGGGAGCGATGTCTGTGGAGCCATCTCACTGGCTCCTTTCATTTCCAACGTTAGTTATATTAATATAGTATTGGCAGCATGTCTACCACGTGGCATCTAGATGGGTAGATACTTACAGGTGAGCCTACAAGCTAGCACTACACAGTAGTCTCTGTGATAGAGGATGTTGATATCAACCTCAAACATTTAAGAATAGTTTTCTAATTTTTTTCTTTTCTTTGATACAATGGCTGACTTAATGTTAATGTTTCCATTGTCCTAATATTCTTTCTTGTCTCATTTATATTCTGAGATTAATGATACTCCCAACACATTTGATTTGATTTATCATTTAGAGAAAGCACTTTCTCAGAAAGTCAGTGCTGGATATTAAATGGTGATTGCCCACGATGAATTTCTTCTCAACGTGTGCAAAGATGATTTGGCCTTTTTCTTCTTCCACTTAACTCTAAATGAGAGTTCTTAAACACACTTCAGTAGAATTCATACTGGTTTTAAAAATATGTTTTCAAAAGTGAGGATGTTAAAGACAGTCACTCTTCTAATGCCTTTTTTTTTTAAGCTGTCAAAGATAGATATGTTTCTCTCAAATTCCAGCTGATACTGACCAATTAAAGTGCTTAGCTTTTCTGCACCAGAATAGGAAGTGCCCACCACGTGTGTTAACACCTGTCTGCAGCCTGAAACGGTGTCTTGAGAGGTTTGGGAGGTGTAGAGGTAGAAGCTCACTGGAATCCGCCTGTCTCTGTTCAGCCCTGCACTTATATCCACATCTAGTTCTGACATGAGTTCTCTGCTCCCTGATCGAACAACAGCGAGAAGCCACGAGGCAAGCTCCACCGTTGTGAGGCCCTTGCCATGCCTTCTCTCCATGGTGGAAAAGAACCTCTTAAACTGAGAGTTAAATGAACTTTTCCTTCCCTACATTGTTTCTGCCCAGTCTTTTTCACAAAAAAGGAGGAAAATAACCAAGACCCCTTCCTTTTCATGTTAACATTATTTCATATTTGTGGAGTAGTTCATTATTTATCTACTATTTCTCTAGTATCTAATGCGCGCGCACACTCACACACATGTGCATGCACTCACATACATGTACACACAGCCATACATGTACCATGGAGCATATGTGGAGGTCAGAAGACAGCTTTCAGGAGTTGGTTCTTGTGGTGATATATTGTTTATGATCTAATAAAGATCAAAATGCAAAAGCTAGCCACAGCCATAGAGCCAGGCAGTGGTGGCACACACCTTTCATCCTAGAACTCGGGAAACAGAGGCAGACGGATCTTGGTTAGTTCGAGGCCACACTGAGCTGCACAAAATTGATCCAGTCTAAAAGAGAAACAGCTCACACAAAGGTGATCTCAGCACTTGGGATCACATTCCTTTAATCCTAGGACTAGGGAGCCGGAGACAGGAGTGATGTGGCTGGCGGAGAGAGGACTATAAGGCGGGAGGAGGCAGGAGCTCCCAGGATTGCAGTCTGGGGTTTGGTGACGATCATTGCCCTCTGAGGATTCACGGAGACTGGAGGGAAGAGCTAGTGGCCTGGCTGCTTTGCTTCTCTGATACTCAGCTTCAACCCCAGTCTCTGTCTCCGGGCCTCATATTATTGGTGTCACAGGTTCTCTCCTTACACAATATGGGTTTCAGGGATCCAACTTCTATCTCCAAGCATGGTGGCAGCCATCTTTCCATTCCTTAAAATCATTTTAAATAAACATTTTTGGTGTGTTAAACCCTCTTTTGACTGGAATTAAGTTACATAATCAATGCTATGTAGCAACTGCAACTATTTTTTAAATGTGGCCACTGCAACTAATTCCTAAGAGCTGGTGAGGAGACCATAACTTCAAGATTATAGAAAAGAAGATAACCCTAAGTTAGAATGACATTTCAAAAGAAAATGTGGCATAAACAAAACTTACTCTTTTTGTCTTTAGAAAAGGCAGTTTTGACTTGAAAGCCTTTGTGATCTTATTAAATATCTCTTATTTTGTTTGAGGTTGACAAGACATTATTTTAAGTTCTTGATCACCACAATGTACCAGTCACTCCAGAAACTGAATAAAAAGGAGAGAATGTACAACATATAAGTTATACATTGATTTAGTTTCATTTGTCAACTTGACAAGATTTTAAATTTCCTGGGGTAGGAGTCTCAGTGAGAGACTGTCCAGATCAGGTGGATGTGTGGGTATTAACATGATTATGTATAATGAAGTGGGAAGACCCACCCTGAGCTAAAATACACCCCCCTACCTTGAACTGCTTTTGTCAGGGTATTTTATCACAGCAGTAGAAAAAGAAACTTACATCACAGACCTTGCTTTAAATAACTGTGGGTAAATATGGAAGAGCATTATTCAGTACAGTATTACTAAGAAATATCTGAGAAAAACTAATTCCACAAAAAAGGCTTCCTTGGCTCACAGGTCTAGGGGTTCAAGTTCACATCTGTGTGGGGGAGGAGGAAAAGGTGGCAAAGGACTCAGCACAGATGACTTCAAACCATGGCAGGAACATGTACAGGAAGTAAGTAACTACAGGACCAAAGAGGAAGCCAGAGTGAAACTGAGTGGTCCAGACCATTTTCCTACCAACCCTCCCGGAACAGAAATACAGAAGACCATCCGAAGACCATCCGAAGACCATCCGAAGACCCAGCTTACACAAGGACCTTCCAACAGATACATCTCCTGCTCTGCAATGTCCCTGTACTGCCACCCCTGTAGAACAACCATTGCCCAGTTGGACACCCGGGGAAACAAACCATGCCCAAACCATCACATACATAAAAGACAATTAAATTTGACACACACTGTAAGCTACCAGATGGGATGCACCATCTATCTTCATATGAGGTAGCACTGTAGCTGGATGCTAAATAACAAGTGGTGTAATATAGTTTAGCAACATTAAAAGTGATGTCTGGAGTGTCAAATTGACAAGGAGTAAACTGTCGATGGTTAATCGCCATTGTCAACCTGACTACAGTATAATAACCCAGGAGACAGTTTATTCCAGGCTGAATAAAGAGGGTGGGGTTTGAAATCTGGCTCAGGGTTGGCATTCCTTTCCATATTCTGATCTGCGAAGCTGTGAGCAAGCAGCCTCACACTCCCTCTGCCATGACTGAGAGCTGCTCCTGCCACTGTACCTTCCCCATCTGTGAGCCAAGCCAAAGCCAAACACCTGCCCCCCACCCCCTTACAAACACGAAATTGCATGTATTGCCACATATATGAACCAGCAAGGAGGAAAGTAATAGTCATTTTAGGTAGTAGACAGGAGATTCGAGTGTTCATTGCCTGATTCTGATCCCCAACTCTGTTGACTTGACCATCACATAAAAATCACATTTTTTCTTTAGAATACAATCTTAACAGTCAAATGAGGGACAGAAGGGACAGAGCTCATTTCAGATACCATCCAATCACTGTAAATGCTGGAAATAGTAGCAGTGGATAAAAGTGTCCCTCTATCTGTTGCTTCAAAATGGTCACCACCGCTAAGTGTCTGAACTAAGCTAGAGATAAGTTAAATTAAGAATAGGGATCCAAGCCAGCTAGATGGTTCAGTGGGTAAAAGTATGCAGTGATTTAATGCGATGTCCCCCATAGTCTCAGGCATTTTAATACTTGGTCTCCAGTTGGTCAAAATGTTTGGATAGGTTTAGAAGCTATAGACTTGTTAGATGAAGTGTATCCCTGGGAAAGAGCTTTGAGGTTTTAAAAGTCATTCACTATTCTCAGTTTGATCTCTCTGCTTCTTGCTTATGGATCAAGATGTGTAAGCTTCAGCTGCCATGCTTGCCTTCTGCAACATTACCCAGGTGTGTTGGTAACAGACTCATCTCTCTGGAGCTGTAATCCCACTTTAACCCTTTCTTCTATAAGTTGCCTTGGCCATTTATTTATTATTATTATTATTATTATTATTATTATTATTATTATTATTATTATTATTACTGTTACATTATACCAGTAGAAAAGTAATTAACACAGGAACACACCACCACGTCTGATCATCTGACTTCCTCTCTGGGAACTCCTGAAGGTTGTTCTCTGCCCTCTACAACTATACCATTGCACCCCCCCCCACGTGTGTGGACAAGCATACAACATACTTTAAAAACTTTTTGAAGAACGTGGAGCCAAATCAAGAACAAATTATGGGGAATGAAGGTTCAGGCTTTAGTGACATAGGAACTGTATAAAGAGACAGAAAGGTGGAAATCTAAAAAACAAACAAACAAAAAAGACTTTTTTTCTAAACTGGGCCTCTGGGTGAAATTAACGCCAACTGGGACAAGGTCAGGGTGAGAAGACAAACTATTTCAGACATGTTGAAATGAGGATGCCTTTGGGACATCCAAATGAGAACACAGGTTCAAAGGACATTTTTAAATATTTGGGGGGTAAATATTTTTTAAGTATTTTCTGCCATCTTATGCTGTCCCTTGCCAGTGCAGGAGTTCTGGGGCTGTTAAGACATGAACTGGCTGCTCTCTCTGAACAACCCAGTGAATGCTTGTGACGTTTAAGGTCAAAGACAGACATGGCCAGACACTAGAATTCTAAGGCAAGCAGTATACACATAGTTACTTGACCCCAACACAAATGCTAGACTAAACACAAGTTCCTCCTTAAAATGCACACAGGGAGCTATTCCTAAGAGTAAAATGAAAGCATAACTGCAGAAAAACAAAAAAGGAGACCATATGTGTCAATCATTATGCCTTCAGATGGCGAGAGAGCTGCAGAGCACCTGTGCACAAATTAATAAAAACCCAGAGACTGATATGGAGGTTCAAGCTCTAAGCTGAAGATCAGAGAAGCAAAGCAGCCAAGCCAGTAAATCTTACCTCTACCGGGCTGAAATGGCAACCCTGTCTCCATGAATCCTCAGAGGCAAAAGTTCTCAGTTCCTGTCTCCTCCTCCTTTTATTCCTTTCTCAGCCCAGCCATATCACTCCTGACTCCTCCTCCCTAGTGCTGGGATTAAAGGCGTGAGATCCCAGGTGCTGAGATGACCTTTGTGTAAGATGTTTCTTTTAGGACTGGATCAATTTCGTGTAGTTAGTGTGCCCTTGAATTAACAGAGATCGGTCTACCTCTTAATCCTGAGTCCTGGGATGAAAGGTATGCGCCATCACTGCCTGGCTAGCTAGTATGGCTGCTAGGATTAAAGGTGTGTATCACCACTGCCTGACCTCTGTAGCTTGTGGCTGGCTTTGCTTTCTGAATCTTCAGGCAAGCTTTAATAAATAATAAATAACATATTACCACACACATGTATATACGAATACCCACACACATTGTGTTGCCAATAACAGGGTGTGCCATTCCTTCCCACAGGTTTCTGAAGTCAGTTCTATGATCAAGACAACCTCACCAGCAGTGGTGGGGATGAAAATCACGTGCAGGGGGACCATGACATAGAGGCCATGATGCCTCTGTAAGACTCAAAACAGAAAGAATACACCATAGTCAATGTTCACAAGCATTTTGGGGGAGGGGCTTCTGCATACATTGGCAGGTGCATAGCCATAATCTTTTGGGGAGAAAATATGGTGATATTTAGATGTTTAAGTAGGCATACTCATTGACTCAACAGATTTTAGATCTAGGACATGAAAACAATGGTGTGTTCTGAAGTCCAGAGTCAGGTTGTGAGGCTCGTACAGCACAGGCCTTTGCCTGCTGAGCAATCACGGCAGCCCCAACTTCTGAGTTTTAAATTGTGATGCTTTCTAACCCACCTTCTTAAGTATTGCACCTCACCCGTAACAAATACAGAATGAGTAATCGTGAACTAAGTTGGAAGCTTCTCTCCTTTAATTGTCATCTCTTTTGTTGGCAACATTTTATTTTAATAGTGTATTCTCTTAGTAAAATTGCACCATGTTTCGATAGAGGGGGAAAAATCTCTACAATACAGTAAAACACAAAGAACAAAAAATTTTCCTCTGGCATATCATACTTTTCATATCTACGTCTTTCTAGGTATCTTGTTGGGCTGTCTAGCTATATCTATCATCTGTCATCTGTCTGTCTACAGTTTTATCATCTATCTATCCTCATCAATCATCATCTATCATTTTACTACCGACATTATCTGTGATCTCTATAAATCATTTATATCTATCCCAATCTATCTATCATCTATTATCCATCATCCTATCATCATCTAAATATCAGTCATCTGTCACCACTACCAACCTACCTGTCATCTGTCATATCTATCTATTATCTATTTATCTGCTATGTGATATACTAATTGATGGTACATGCTCCCCCCCCCACACACACACACAAATCATCTTAATTTCAATATATTCTTTAAGCTGCTTTTTTTCATGCAAGCATATGAAGAATATTTTCTTGTAGCTCCCACAATAGCATTTTTAGAAGCACCCCCCCATCATTCTATTCCATAAAAGTATGCAAATGTGCTAACCAGCTGTAAGCAGTGGGTGTGTAACCTATCAGTTTGGTCAGGGAAAGAAATATACAGAGCTTTTCCAACCAGGTTTCTCTAAATGCTTCCTAACAGTTTTGTTACTACTTTCTTCACCATCCTTGAGTAAATAAATAAATTTTACTAGTCAATTAAGCATTGTTGCATGAAGATCCTTCAAATTTACAAGGCTGCAGTCATTTCCTGTACCCTACCTTTGGCAAAATACAGATTTTGATACAGTGTGTGTGTGTGTGTGTGTGTGTGTGTGTGTGTGTGTGTGTGTGTGTGTGTGATCCAGGTCTCCAGGCATGCTAGAGATGGACTCATTGGAACATAGCAAACCCTACTGTAAGCCAGGACAAGAATGCTGGAAAAGTCCAGAGTCAGTTTTCCATGTTTCAGCAGACTTGAATGAAATGATAATTATTGATCCAAAAACCTGAAATGGGTTTTCCTAAGTCTGTAGAGGAACACTGCACAAATGTGTACTTAGGGACTCTTAAATAATACTTATTAGTGAATTGGCAGGCCATAACTGCTTGAAAGGAGCCATTAAAGGTCAGATGTAATTCCTTTCCAGTTCTCTGATCTGTGGCCCACTTGTGAGAGACCACCACGTGTGTGTGTGTGTGGAATCTGGCAGTTCACAGCTTCAAAGGACACCGAGACAATATCTCTGTCATCTTGCAAATTGGACTTTTCTTCTGAAATTTACCAATTCTCTCATCTTCCTTTAACAGCCTCTATTTAAGTCATCCTCGTGTGCTAGAGAGATGGTTCAGCAGTTAGAGGCACCAGCTGCTCTTGCAGATGACCCAAGTCCAGTTCGAAGCACCCACACGGTGGCTCATAGCAACCTGCAACTCCAGTTCCAGGGGATCTGATGCCCTCCACTGGCCTCCAGGGTCTCCTGCATGAATGTGATGAGCATAAACTTAGACAGATACACACACATACATACACATAAAAATGATAAATAAACCTTTAAATTTATTCTCTTAAACATATTAAAACTCCATGGTTGTTTTACTTAACTCCAATTTTCCAAATTTATTTCTATAACTTTTAAACCACAGTAAAAGTTTGGGACATTTAATAGTATCTGCCATGATTCTACTAAATTGTGATCAACATATTTCTGAAATTTTTATAACATAAAATATTTCCATAGTGATTATCAACCATCACCTGACTAGTAAAATTGAGATGCTTGAGTGAACATCTATACCATGTTATGTCTTCCCTGGCACATTTTAAACTGTCCACCATATAACACTGAATTCAGGGAACACACAGCAAGCTTCCACTCCAGCCATGCAACAAAGCCAAAAGTGGCTCTTCCTTTCATAAGCAGGTTCTGCCAAGACACTTACCAAAGTGACATGATGCTGTTCAGCCAGCAACAGGCTCATTGGAGTTACCTTTTTTGTTTTGAAGCCTAACCTGTAGGATGGGACGTCTAAGGCCTCTGATGTGTTGCTTCGGAGTACAGAGAGATTTAAATTGTCTCTTTTCTCAATGTATTCTGGCACTGTAGCCTGAAGCCAGGACTAGGTTTTTCTTCCTTTTTTTTTTTTTTTTTTTTTTAACGGCAACCTGCCTCCCATGAATGGAGGAAGCAGACTGCCTCTTTGCTGAACACTCAGACAAGGTGCTGATATAACAACAGTGGACAAGCAGCTGGGAGCTGGGCTGTCAGCCTGTCACACACTGACAAATCTGTTGTTCATATTCAGGCAGGACGCGTGTGTCCACTCGCCACCAGCACCATCCATCTAATGCAGAGGGGGGATGCGGGCAGCCTGCACCCTGCTGCCTGTGGACCAAACATGCTTATTACAATCCTTCTGAAAGCCTGCAACGAAACAACTCATTTACTTTGTGATGATGGGACCAGGCAAATGAGACAAGTAAGATAGCCTGCTCAATTTTTGTTTCTCTTCCTTCAAGGTGCCAAGACAGCCTGTATTGCCATTTCATGTCACATACATAAAACCATAACTCTAAAGTGCTCCAAACGGCTCTTCTGAAAATCTACACAGATGAAAAGAGAAGGGTGAGTGGAAGAAATATTCAATTAAGTATTGTTATTTGAGGGGAAACATACTTTGAACACAATATAAGTCCCCCTTTTTTATTTTTTTCAGGCAAGCTGACTTTCAGAATGCTTTCTGGAAAATTCCCCCAGAGCCTTACAGTCATCACATCTATGACACTCTGACTCTCCCTCTCTCTGCAGATCCGTTCTAGGTTGATCACAAAGCCTGCCTGAGACTGAATTTACAATTCCCCAATCAAGACATATCTGTATTTATGTGAGTCTTTGTAAGCCAGTGAAGGGGACTTTCTGGTATACATCAGAAGGAAATGAGGGATAACGTAGAGGTTACTCCAGAGTTTCTGGCACCGTGTGGCTCATGATTTGTTGACTCTTTACCCAAACAGTTGAAAAACATAATTTGCATCTGTCCCAGCAGCCTCTCCCTGAACACTGCGGCCCACTGACCCTTGTTTGCTCATCATCTCCACGCTCCAGCAAGGGGCAGGTGTGAAGTCTGACTGCTCTGTGAAGTGTTTAAACACAATTCTGTGTCTTCCATTCACATTTATAGATGTCCCCCCCAACTTCTTTTCCAGCAGTTTCCTTCAGCCTCTCTGAGAAGATAATCTGAGGAGCATTTGAGACAAGCTGCTCAAAAAAGCCCACAAGAAACACACATCCACTCCAAGAGCAAGACAAAAAGCAAGGGTAACCTTTGAAAATCATGTTAGCATTTCAGAATTAAGAAATTTTCATATCCCTCTGAAAACTGCAATCAAAATGTCATTACAGTTTATGATTTAGTTTTTAAATCTGTTTATGTTAAAATAGAAGCAGCAAGGGTGCCTAGCATCCCCGAGATCCTCCAATGTGGACATCTTTTTCTATATCATTGTTCACACAGAGAGGAAGGAATCTATTTTTGGAATGTGTAGGGTAGTAACATGAAAACAAAACGGAGCAAGTGAAAAACTATTTAAGAATAATGTTCTTTTGTTCACTGCCCAAAGCACGTGTAACTCTTAAGTAATTATTCCTGTATCAATAGACATTAAGTAATGGCTTGTACCACACACAGAATATTCCTAAGTCTCCCTGGCTTGTTTTGTTTGTTTGAGACAGTCTCCTTCTGTAGGCCAGACTGGCTTGGAACTCTGCAACCCATGATAGTTTTGAACTTGTAGTGATCCTTCTGCATCCCAGGCTTCTGTGTACTGGGATTATATCTGACTCCATATGTGTGTGCACTTCCAAGGAGCTCAAAGGAGCAATATCAGTGTGACAAACCACAGCCAGCACACACCATATACATGCACACTCACACAGGTGAGGGAAAAGTGAGTGTGGAGTAAGTCATTGTATCGGAAATTCACTCTGGTTGTGGTTCATTTCCTACAGTAGCACAATGTGAATGTATTCTTACCTAAAAAATACATTTTGTGTTATTGGTCTTTGAAATAAGGCTGTATGGTGTGGCCTGGGCTAGCCTAAGACTTTCCATCATAGATTCTTATGAGTGCTGGGGATCCTTGATTCACCTTAGTTATGGCATTGCATAGTGTTAGGTGAATCTTTTACTCTGTTACAATGCGCCCCAGATTTTTGTGGGTCTTGAAAGAGAAGAAACGTGAAAGCATTGTGCAATTCGTAGTATGAGGAAGAAATTAGAAGGGTCGTTCTACATCTTAGAAATGAATTCACACTAATGGAAAACAAATCATAAATATTCAGGAGAGTCAAATAATTCTGACCAACTTGAGCAATATCTCAATTAGTTTGAACACCGTGCTTGTTGTCAATATAATAATGAGATAAATTCTTATAAAATACCTTCATTCTGCGCTGAAACCCTGGGTGATTTTTGATTGACAGAAAGATTACCTAATAAACCTCCAGTACAAACTAATTAATCACTTTGAATACAACACTAAATTGGCAGGCATAAGAAGGCAAAGGAGATGGGTGCTGAGGACATTTCCAAGTGACCTTAGTTGAAAGCCAAGTGCAGAATGATTTCTCCTTCAGCAGTGCCCATCCGTGTTCATGAGAAATAGTGTATGCTGTGCCTTCTTGCCCCACGCCTTAGATGTGGACGGACCCACACAAAGAAGCAACAAGTGTCTGAGTAGCTCTGGCATGTGGCTCTAATGTAGCACCAGCTGCACCTGCAGCTTCTACTGTCCTTGTAGTCTACAGTACTTCCTAACAGCATTTATTGTACTCTAGCACTGTGATTTTTTTTTTCTTTAGCCTTTTGTTGGCTCCTTACAGGACCACTTTTGCTTCAATTCTGCAACTCTGGCAGGGCCCTCAGTCCTAGTATGGACTGTGCAGGCAAGCTACAACAAAACCTGGCATTTTTGATCACATATTGTACTTTAAATGATCATTCCTTTGTGTTCTTATGCCAAATTTAAATGTCCGAAGGGAGCCAGTAAGGTGGATCCATGGGTGAACACACTTGCTGCCAAGCCTGAAGACCTGTGTTCATTCCCTGGGACCCACATGTGAAAGGAGAAAACTCACTCCCAAAAGTCATCTTCTGACCTGTGGAGGTGCATGCTTACACATGTCCGCACCCCCACTCATAAATAAGCAAAAGTAATAAAGTCTCAAAAGGTGTTGCTATTTCCACCAGTGTAGTAGTTAACTTTTCTCATTGCTGTCATAAAATGTCTGACAAAAACAGTTGAAGGAAGGAAGGGATTATTTTGGCTCACAGTGTGAGTGAGGTTAAGTCCCACAAATCTGGGAGGTAAGTCATGGTGGAAAGCGTGAGGCAGCTGGTCACACAGTGCCCACAGTCAGGGAGCTGAGTGACAACCACTGGTGCTCAGCTCACGTTCTGCTTTTATTCAGTCCAGAACTGCAGCCCATGAAATGGTGTCGTCTACTGTTGGAGTGGGTCTTCCCTCGTCCATTGAAACCTCTCTTCTAACACCTCAGGGACAGTCCCAGAGCTGTGTTAGCATACTGACTGCAAATCCAATCCAGTTGAACTTGGGGATTAACCACCACACCTAGAAAGCCAAAGATCTTAATAGTCCGTGATCTTTTGCCCATTGTTCCAAAGAGAAAGTTAGCTCACCATCAGTTTTGATCAGGGATTCACCAAGTGAAAAGTATCCACCCCCTTCCCCCCCACCCCCTTCCAGCTCACCTCACCTCTCCACCTACTATGCTTCTAGTGTTACATAATCAAAATGCCTTGGGGGTGATCCAGGGCCTTGCAAGAACAGGAACATATTTCATAGCTTCCGTATGTATGTTTCCTCCTGAAGCAAGAAAGAACTCAAGGTTTGCCAGACACAAATTCCAACTATAGAAATCATCACTGAAAGTATAGTCTTTGGATATTCATCTTCTAAACCCCAACCTATAAATAGACAAATAGATAAAAATAAATAAAATAAACACAGGACATCCCTAAGAACATGTAGCAATGTATTGGGCTTCCTACCCCCAGCCTATCTTGGTCCACCCCAATCTGCTTCCAGATGTTGGGGTGTTGCTCTGGTTACTTTTCTCAGCTGACGCACCTCATGACCGACTGTGCATCCTGGAGGTAGTCTATCTGTGTCTGGGCACAGAATCTTTCTGTTGAATTCCAAACCTATGGTACCAGGCAGAGGGGGCTTTGGGAGAATACTAATGAGCCCCGGCTATTTATTGAACCTCCTTGCTCTCTTCTCCCTTCGTCCTCCCCCACTCCCAGCCCAGCCCTTGCTCCCACAGCAGCGCCCTCTCTTTCCTGTTCCTACCCAAGCTGCTCTGAGACAGAAAGAAGGGAGAGCGGAATTATTTATTGTGCGTCTGTTTGAAGCGAAAGGCTTTTACATTTTAATGAGCACTAAATAGGTGCGAGGAAATATTGTTCATTAGCTGTAATCTGCGGAATTGCTTGAGTGAACTTCCTTCAGAGGCTGCTTTAAGCGGTTCACTCAAGTAGAGCATTTTGTATGGTAATTAAGGGAGCATTTTGCTGTCAACATCTGTGCTGCTATTTATAACGGGGGAGGTGGCTTGCGGCTCCACTGGAGGGCTGGAGGGTGTGGGTGCTGAAAGATGCAGGTGGGATGGGGGACAGTCAATGGTGGTACAGCCATGGCTTGCAACCACGACAGTCTTCCTTTCTCTGGCTCTCCTCCCATTCAGCCCCAAGTAATTCTCACAGAAATCCATCGCCATTCATCGTGGCTGGAAGAATTCTGGCTTTGACATCTCTTCATTAATCACAGCCTTCCCTGGCAGCCCAGACGGGGAATCAAGACACTGTGGAGAAGCGAGTGGTCTTTAGCTTTGTCTCAGGTTCTCTCTGTCTCATGTGCAGGTTTTTCTCTCTATGTCACTCTGATGGGCAACAAGGTACCAGCATATGAGCTACAGCACTTGGGGGCAGTCAGAGATGACCAGGGAGGAAACCCCCGACACTTCACTGAAGTGAAGGAATAGTCAACTGTTGACAGTCCTAGCCTGGTCTGCAACAAGCATGACTCCATGACCTCCTGGAGTGGCCTGAGGTACTCTTTATATTCTTTGCAATATCAGAATGACCTGGCCTGTATACCTTCCAACTAGAGATGGAGCGCTTACCTGGAAAGTCAGAGGACATTCAGCATGAAGGTAGCTTGGTGATGTTGAAGCCAGGAGCAGGAAAATATGGGCAGGGAGTTGATGAGCTGCAAAGAAGGCCAAAGGCCAGACCACTGGCTGGGCGGCATTGGGTCTAGGACTCACTGATGCCTGGGTGAGCCCAAAGCTGGTGGGCATGGAGATGAAGGCAGACAACTCTGCAACAGGAGGAAGGCAAGAGCCCATCTTCTGGAGGCAAAGAGGAGTTGAAGAAGCAGTGGCTAAATGGCTCATCGACCACTCTAAAAACTTGTCCCAACTCCTTACATTTTCTTCAGCTTAAAGTGGAACCAGGCAGGGTTCCTGCGAAGAGCAGCCATGTTGCCTGGCTGTGAAGGAGCAGCCACAGAGGGGCAGGCGTCAAGCAGGTCCTGGCTGCCGCAAGGAGATAGAAGGCCTCATGCACCAGGCTGAAGCTCTAACAGCAAGGGGGCTCCTCTGTCTGTTTCCTCACACTTTACTCTCCTTTCTCTTCTCTTTTGTCTTCTTTTCTTCCCTCTGTTCTTTCTTCTCTTCTGTTTCTTTTTTTCTTTTTTTTGAGACAGGGTTTCCTGTAGCCCAGGCTGGCCTTGGGCTCCCTATTTAGCAGAAGATGGCCCTTGCCCCCAGAGCTTCCTCTACCCCTGTCTTCTGAGTGCTGAATTCACAGTTGCACAGCGCCATACTTGTTTGATGTGAGATTAGGGATCAAGCCCTGGGCTTCATGTGTCCGAGAGAAGCCCTCAATCCCTTGAGCTATGTCCCAGCCCCCCAACTCCAGGCCTTTTAATTTTTAATGCCCAGGCATTATTTGGCACGTAATAGGAGAGTATTAAAAATCAATATCTTTTGAGTGAATAAATAAATTATTGAGCATCTGTTGACATCAAGAATGACTAACAATAAAAGATGTGGGGCGTGATAGCAGCCAGCTCTTCTTCACCCAGGGAACTTTTACTTAGTCGGTGAATTGCTAGAGGATTAACAGCCTTCAAAAGGAGTATTTTTTTTTTATCCCACACAAAGTCTGGACTTTGGAAAACTACATTAAGAAACATCAGGCCTATGGAGGAAATTATGTGAGTGTGATGTCTTGAAGGAGAATTACTCGCCCTGGACTTGTATATTTGAATACTTGGTCCCCAGTTGATGGTGTTGTTTGGGGAAGTCATGGCACCCTGCTGGAAGAAGTGTGTCCCTGGGGTGGACTTGGAGGTGTAAAGACTTGAATCACTTCCAGTTTTAGGGCAATGCTTTCTGCTTGTGATGAATGATGTCATCGTTCCTGCTTCTGCCGCTTGCTGACAACCCTCCCTGTCACAATGGACTCCTATTGCTATGGAGCCATAGGACAGAATCGGCCCTGTCCTCCTTAAATTGCCTTTGGTCATGATGGTTCATGACAGCAACAGAAGTAACTAATGCCACAAGGGACTGTATTGGTTCTATGTCTCGTGACCAAAATGCTTGTCTAAAGCCATGGAAACTGGGAAAGGTGTGTTTTGGCTCATGGTTTCAGAGAGATTTCAGCCCATCATGGCAGGGAAGGCATGTGTGTTGACTACTATTGGTGGTCAATTTGACTACATCAGGAATTAATTAAAACCCAAACAACTGGGCACACATGTGAAGGTTTTTCCTTCATTAAATAATTTGAAGTGAAAAGACCTACTTCTTTTTTAAATTTAAATTAGAAACAATCTTATTTTATATATCAATCCCAGTTCCCTCTTCCTCCCATCCTCCCATGCCCCCCACCGACCCCGAATCCCATCCCTCTTCTGTTCCATAGAAAAGGTGAGGCCTTCCATGGGGATCTTCAAAGTCTGTCACATCATTTGGGGCAGAGCCTAGGCCCTCCCCCATGGGTCTAGCCTGAGAGAGTATCCCTCTATGGGGAATGGGCTCCCAATGTCCATTCATACTAGGGATAAATACTGTTCCACTACCAGAGGCCCCATAGACTGCCCAGGTCTCCTAACTGACACCCACATTCAGGGGGCCTGGTTCTGTCCTATGCTGGTTTCTGAGCTGTCAGTCTGGGGTCCATGAGCTCCCCCTTGTTCAGGTCAGCTGTTTCTGTGGGTTTCTCCAGCCTGGTCTTGACCCCTTTGCTCATCACTCCTCTCTCTCTGCAACTGGATTCCAGGAGTTTGGCTCAGTGTTTTCCTGTGGGTGTCTGCTTCTGCTTCCATCAGCTACTGGATGAAGGCTCTAGGATGGCATTTAAGGTAGTCATCAATCTCGTTATCAGGGAAGGGCATTTTAGGTAGCTTCTCCACTATTGCTTAGATTGTTAGTTGATTTCAACCTTGTAGATCTCTAGACATTTCCCTAGTGCCTGATTTCTCTTTAAACCTATACTGGCTCCCTCTATTATGGTATCTCTTTTCTTGCTCTCCTCTATTCTTCCCCCAACTCAATCTTCCTGTTCTCTCATGTCCTCCTCTCTCCTCCTCTTCTCCCCTTCTCTTTCTCCTAGCTCCCCCCCCATTCTCCCAATTTGCTCAGGAGGTCTTGACCCTCTCCCCTTCTCCTGGGGACCATGTATGTCTCTCTCAGGGAATTCCTTGTTTTCCAGCTTCTCTGGAGGTGTGGATTGTAGACTGGTAATCCTTACTCTATGTCTAAAATCCATATATGAGTGAATACACACCGTGTTTGTCAAAAAGACCAACTTCTAACCCATGTCTTTGAGGTGGGACAATCCACCTTTAACCTTGGCCAGGCCTTCTTCTGGAAGTCTATATAAAGGGCATGAAAGGATGAGGCTTTGCTCTTTCGGCCTGTTTGTTCTCACTAGTGAGTCCATTTCTTCACTGGCATTAGCTCCTAATTCTTCAGGATTCCGACATCTACTGAAGACCAGCTGAAACATGCAGCCTCTTCTTGGACCTTCTGTTCACAGGCAGTCATTGTTGGATTAACTGGACCACAGCCTGTCAGTCATTCTAATCAACCCCTTTCATACATTATGTATCTATGATAGAGACATTCATTCTGCTACAGAACCTGACTGAAACATCATGGTAGCAGGAGAGAAGTCCTACCCATGAGTCCTACTCACAACCATCTGTAACCCTTGTAGGTTGCTGTTCATATCTTGGCAGACCAGGGAGCAGAGAACAGTTCAGGCTCAAACAAGAGTATAACTTCAAGGCTCACCCACAGTTACCACTTCTGCCAGTCAGGTTCCATTTCCTAAAGGCTCAAGAGTTTTTAAAGAGTGACGCAAGCTGGGGGCTGAGTCATCAAAACAATAGCCTGTGGGGGAACATTCAAACCATTACAGTACACAGAGACTGCACTTCTGCCGGACCAACTTTACAATAACTGAGTATCAGGGATACATTTTCCTTATTAAACTCCATCTTCACCGACAGAAATTGTCATTAAGCACAGTATTTTATCTCTATGTTATTTTTGTTTTGATTGTACATGATTATTAAACCTTGTTTGAATTCCATGTTTGTCCGAAGGCAATTTCACTTAATGACTCATTTTGAGAAGTCAAATAAAAACAAACAAATGTAGTGAATCCCAAATGACTAAAGATAATTTAAACTTGGAGATGCCACCGATAACTCAGATTTTCGAGTGACTGCCATATTATTACCAGTTTAGAGTAGCTGCCTGGCCATGATCCTTCAGTACAGCTAGATTTGGAAAAAAAAAAATCTGTCATCTGTTGAATGTCCTTTTGTTCTCTCCATGTGAAGGTCAGCTTTCTGTCGCTATAACAAAATACCAGAAATATCCAACTAATTTTATAAAAGAATTTTTTTTGGCTTTTCATTTTCAAGGTTTCAGTCCATTGCCTCTTAAACCCATTGCTCTGGGTCTATGATAAGGGAGCAGGAGTGTGTGCTAAAAGGGTTATGCACTAACACCTGGTGGCCAGTAAATTTGAAGAGAGAGAAAGCCAGAAGCTATGTCCCATGATCCTACTACAACACAATGATCCCCCCCCCATCTCTCTAGTAAAAGCTTATAAATCACTGAAGAGGATGCAGCAGAAGAAAAAAACAAATTGAGTCAGGGACATGGTTCAGGAATTATCTGTACACCAATCTTCATACTAGAGCCTTGAAGGCTGCCTTGAAAGGGTTAAGCTTCTAAAACTGAAGTGCCATCTCTAAGAATTTGGAGATTTAATTTTTTTTTCTATAGGGCACACTTCTAGCCTATTGATATGATATCAAGCCTGGTCCCAGGCCTCCAGAGGCTTAAGTGTGGGCCTAAAGACAGATTACAAATAAATTGTCAGAAAAACATCTTGCAATTTACTGTCATAGTGGTGTCTGTGCTGGGTAGTGTGAGAGGATGCAACAGTAGGCAGGATAGAACGCAGGTGCCATCAAGATCAGGGCAGAGGTCATGTGGACACTCTTCTAGAAGAGATTTCACTCTCGCTCAAATCCATAGGAGTATATGAAAACACTAAATTTAGTGCTTGCCCAAAGATTCTTATTGGGGTGGGTTCTAAGTGATGCCACCTCTCCTCCTAAGAGGGGACATTGAATGGGGGCTGGGGACATTGAATGTGCTTGCTTGTTTCTTTATTCAAATGAGATATATTCCACCCACACATATGCACACACGTGTGAGCACACACACACACACACACACACACACACACACACACACACATCTATCTGTTCTAAGTTGTGTCATTTGGGCTATTGCTTTTTATTTTGCAAACCATTTGGACAAAGCCACACATCCCAAACCTTTTCTTCACCTCTTAAGGAAATTCTATGCCCCTTAGCAGTCACCCCCATACCCACATCCTGAGAGGAGAAGATGTTGAATAAATGCAATGCCTCAAAATGAACTTGCCTCAGGAATACCAAATTAGAGCTATCGGTGGGGTTTCCAAGGGCAACATCTGGGTGTGGAGATTGAGGGAGATGTCTGTGCTGGAAATGAAACTTCCAGAATCACCTATCAGTGGGAGGTGATGGTAAACACAGAATGTAAGACAGGGTGAGCTCTCTAGGCTCTGAAAGAGGCTGACATTGAAGCCTGAACAGACTCAGGGAAGTGAGGTTTGTGTTGTGACACATTCACCTTGTGAGAAGCCAGCTAGCCGCTTGCTGATACCCACATGGAACTTGCTGTCTAGAGAAGGCCAAATCTCTACAGCGAGCCCTTCCCAGAGTGACCAGAGTGAGGGGGGCAGTTACTCACAACCTCCGGTCATCATCTTTGTGAGTTCTCTACTACAATCCATATTAGAGTTCTCTAGAGGGATGGGACAATAGAAGGCACATCACTAAGGAGGCTCATTGGATTGCAGTACATGATGTGAGTTGGTCGATGGCCGTCTGCACCCTGCAGAGACTGAGGATGCAATGTCTGTTCTGTCCATAAGGCTGGGTGTCTCAACACCACAACATGATGCTGAAGGCCTGGGGGATCTCTGGAGAGCCATTAGTCTTCAGTCCACACTGGAAAACTGGGGAGTCTGGGTTCTGCTGTCAGTGATGACACCAGAAGCAGCAACAGAGTAGATGGAAGGAGTGAAGCAGCCAGCTGGGCTTTTCCCTCAGAACCCTTTGATCTGGGCTACAGCTTCTAGGTGCTACCTATTCTGGGGGGGTGTAATCTTCCCCACTTCAGTTAATTATTCCTGGAAATCACACCACAGATCCACCCATAGGCGTATCTCTTAGCTCATTCCAGATACAAACCAGTTGACAAACAAGACACACTTATTGCATTTTTTTTAAATGTCAGACCCCATTTTTTTTCCTTTGAGGTGGGATTCTAAATCCCCAAGGACATGGTCAGATCTCATTTCTCTTCCTGTTCTCAGTTGGCCACAGTTCTTATGTGTCAGGAGCAGAAATTAAATGTCTGCAGATGGAGGAGGGAAAGTCTCTACTGACACAACATTTAATCCTCGTATTCATCAGGGTGGTAGACTTTCCCTGGGGAGACAAACACATGTGGACTCACCCCAGAGAGGGATCCCCACAGACCAAAGTAAGGATTGCAGCCAAGTTCGGTTGGGCAAACTAAAGAGTTTTTATTGGGGTTCCTAACAGGGTGTGTGGGAGAGCAGCAGCCACATCACTGAAAAGCTCATCCCAACAGAGTGATAACTCCTGAGGCAGCCCTGGCACTCTCTACACGACTTCCAGGTAGTCCCACAGTCTGAGTATCTTCCGTGATGCTGGGCTGGTCAGTCCTGTTCTTGGGAGTCGACCACTCCCTCTGACATTGCTAGTGCAGAGCCCCGGAGAATTTTTCAACACCCCATTCTTCTAGATGTGATCCTGTATGCATCTCCTACTTCTCATGGACCCCTCCCTCCCTCCTGGAAGGAATATTTCAGTTCAGAGGAAGCAGCCATTCATCCACTCAAAATAATAATAAGTAATAATCTTAATAGATATTTTATTTGTATACTTGTGAGGCATACTCACATTGTCCACTACTAATAAAGCAAAGTTTGATTGCATATAAGAATCAAAAGTAGCTATTTAGAGAGAGCTGGAAAGATGGTTCAGCAATTAGGAGCACTGGCTGCTCTTGCAGAGTACCCAGGTTTGATTCTCAGCATCCACATGGCAGCTCACAACTATTTATAACTTCAGTTCCAGGAGACCTGACAGCTTTTCTGACCTCCACGGTCACTGAATGCATGTGATACACAGGCAGACATGCAAGTGAAACACTCATGCACATAAAATAAAAATAAATCTCAAAAAAATTTAAAGTGGTAATGTAGATTTCTGATGAAACAAGTATGCTTGGTTTACGTGGTAGCTCTTTGTAATGTACATTTTAGTTCATTTAGTTCAGAATCACACGTTTTAAAGTAATCGCTTCAAAAATGAGAGAGGGAATTGCCTTCACTGGTTTTGTGTTCAATTTGATCATTTAGAACTGATAAACAAGGTATAATACAATAAGTGCTTGGGGGTGTTTTGTTTGTTTGTTTAAAAGTTCTATTTGTGTGCTGGTGTGTGTCTGTGTGTGATTTTGTGTGTGTGAGAGTGCAGTGCAGGTGACGGCCAGAAGAGGGCATCAGATATGCTGGGGTTAGAGTGACAGGGAGTTGTGAGTCACAGTGTAGGTGTGGGGAACCAAACTCTGATCCTCTACAGAAACAGCAAGTACTCTTAACCATTGAACCATCTAAATTTGAGCCAGTTGATGATGGAATTTGACATATGTCATCTGCAAATACAGTATCTGGCAAAGTTCTGCAAAAGTCAGCTGAGCCATCTAACGTAATTCAGGTGTCACTGAGACTATCATTACATGACATTGCAGCATCAGGGCTGCAGGAGCATATTGTGGTACCGTATGAACATTTGCCTTGGAATTAAAACTTGACGCATGCAGCCAGTTTGCTGTATGTACTAATCAGCTCCTAAAACACGGCCCAGAGTGATTTTTAGCACAGACACGAGATAGCTCTTTAACTTCCCACTCAATTTTAATGCAGCTTCTCCAAATATTTTCTTTTGAAAAATGCCTTTCTCAGCCCTAAATATACCTCCTAAGACATCCACAGTTGGAATATAAAAGACAATTAGAACAAATTTATTAGATGGCTCACCTCTACCGTTTGTGAAACATTTAAATGACGGTGCAGCTAGAGAAATGAAAACCCTAGATAGCAGCCAAGAAGAGCAGCAAGCTGTCTGAGAGGCGAGGCAAGGCAGAAAATGCTACTTAGTAAGTTTCAAAAATTTTAGACAAGCCCTTCTCTGCAAAAACTCTGAGTTGAAGAGGGAGAGGGCTAGAGAAAGTTTAGACACATTTGCATGAGAAATGTGGAATATTGGGGCTTAAAGTAGGGCCTGATAAAGCTAGGAGGAGGCTCAGCTCTGCTTCAAGGGGAGTTCTCCCTTCAGAATCTCTATGTGCGGGGTTTGCCCACAAATGTCTCATGACTCCTGCATATACCAGGGACAATTCCTTTTATCCTTGATTCTCTCTCCCAGGGAGGGATGTGCTGTAGGGGAGGGCAGCTCTTATGGAGCCACTTCATACAGCAAAACTAGGCCTGGAATCAGTGGGTGACAGCACACATCCCTGGAAGGACAGGTCTGGATAGGAGCCCTGAGTGGCTAGCTGTCTGGACAAGCCTCCGAAGACTGACTTGGGTCTGTCAAGTACATAGGTGGAAACCTGTGAAAAGTAAATGTTCTCTTTATATTAACTTTTTAAAAAGTATTTTAGGGCCATTTAGATGGCTCAGCAGGGAGAGGGGCCTGCTCTTCTAATCTAAGGACCCTGAGGGTGAAGCCCAAAGGCCGAAGAGTAGAGATGATTTCAGCCAGTTGCCCTATGACCTCCACACAAGCCCTCTAATAAATAAATATTTAAAAAATGCTAAAATCATCTCTATTAATTCTTTGATAATTTTACACAAGGTATTTTTGTCAGCAAATTCTATATTAAGATAGTATACTGATAGAAATTAGTAAGCAAAACCCCTCTCATAGTTATGCTGGGAAAAGAGCAAAGTGGACGTAATTAGGCAGGGAGATTTCTCTTTGTGAAAAGAGTGTATCAGAACCCAAACTGGTCTAACAAACACACTCACCAAAGTGGTCTCTGCGTTTTATCCCTGTTACAGGTGGTGACCACATCTCATCACATTGGTGGGAACTCGACTTTGAAGTCTGATGCAATTGTCTAGTTGCCACAAAAGGGACAAAGAAGGTTCTAGAAATACAGGTCCTTGTCAGGCTGGCTGCCATTAGTAGAATGAAAACATTTCTCACAGTTTTTACTTAGTCTGAAATTTCCTGATGCAAACTGATTTCATGTGGTCAGATTTTGGTGTGTTGTCAGAGTCCATAAAAATGGCTCCGATTCATCTTGACTTAAGGCCAGAGAGATCAAAACTATCCTTACTCTTCCAAGGTTAAAGTCATAAGACCTAAAGGTCTAATGTGTGGCTACTGTAGGATGTTTGGTCTTAGGCGTAGATGTCTTATTAAATAACAAGAGACGTAGTCTGCGGGGTGGTTACTCTTAACCCTCAAGGTCAGATAATGAGAGATTTAGTCTAAGGCGTGGTTACCAAATGTTTGGAGAATTAAGGAAGAAGGTCTGTTTCTTCCTTGTATGATGATAAAGAAGACTTTTGCCATTTCGACCTTTTTGGTTGGGGAATTTAAGAACTTTGAAGAATAAACTTGGGGCATTCATTATTCACTGGATTGCTCTCATGACTCTGTTTTGTGTCTCTGTCTTTTCCTTAGCATCTTTACATGTAGTTTCTCAATCCACACTCCTCCTCTCAGGTACGAACTAGACAAAGTTGGCTGTATCCGACTGAAGCCCACAAAAACAGGTTACTGCAGACGGCTACTACAGATTGACACTGCACATGGGGCTACTAAAGATGGGATAGTACAGTGTGTCTTATCACAATTCTATAACAAGTTTCTGGATGGATTTGTGTCTCTCTTGTCTTATATAAACTGTTTTATTCGGGTTGTCACACTGAAATTGCATATTTGGTTCCAAGCTTTGGCCACTGGTTCCATCACTGCTAACAATTGAAGCCCTCAAAAGCAGAGACTGGATTTACCAGGCGGAAATACTTCAAGATAGTCACAGGACAGCTTGTAACCTCCAGACGCTCACATATATAAGTAGACAAATTTCTAGGCTTTGCTAATGACATACATAAAAAATTAAGATGATCTGTGAGCCTAGTAAGTAAGAATATATACACACTTCATCACCTTCAGAAGTTGTCATGGTGACCACTTTTGTGGGAAGGAAGTAGATTTCAGGTGCTGGACTCTGGAATTCTCTGAATTTTCCCAGTAAATAAAATGAGGTCATGACTTTCTAATAACTAACTTTCAGACTCAACCTTCACCAAACTCAAACCGTTAGATGAAGAACTGTATGATATTCATGTGTATATAAAGCAATGGGTAGCATGAAGGGTGGATAGGAAAGGCATGTGATTTATGCTGGCAAAGAGCCTATAATATACTTGAGATGGTGTGTGTGTGTGTGTGTGTGTGTGTGTGTGTGTGTGTGTGTGTATGAGAGAGAGAGATATAATAAATAAAAGATAGATAGCTAGATGATAATAGACACATAGTAGTTAGATAAATAGATGATAGATAGAAACTTGGTAGATAGGTAATAGATGATAGATAGAGGCTTGATAAGCAGATGATAGATAAATTCCCCGAATCTACAGTGGAAACATCATGTACCATGCATGGCTCAATTCTCTTCAGTTCTCTTCAGTGCGTTCACTGGCTCTCTTCTCAACGCTGAAGTTCATAGAGACCTTCTCAGAATTTTCAGGGTAATGCCTACGTAGAACCCACCAAATGCTTTTAGAGACACTCCATACTCTTTGAGTTGATCATTCATGAGTCCGAACAAAAGCAGAACAAACTGCAAGTGTAAGCAGGACGTGCGCCTCCTTTCTGGAATGCTCTCCCATGCCTCTTCCTCTGACTGGCATATGGATTTTTGTTCATTCCTATTTAATTGTGTTTTCTGAGATAGGCTCTGCTGTGTGTACGTGGCTGGTCTGGAACTCTGTAGCCGAGGCTGGCTGCAAACTCTTGATCCTGCCTAGGTTTCTCAAGTGCAGGGACAACAGTGTGTGCTCTCATGCCCAGTTCATCCTCTCTTCAGACCTACCTTTCCCACGGGAAACAGTTTAGTTTGCTGCTCCTCTGTGCAATGCATTTGTTCTCACCAGACTGCAGCCAAATGTTTGCTTCCTCCAGCAAGGTTCACGTTCTTGGACACTGAAGCTGGGGTTTATCTTATATTTTATGCCTAAGGGTTCTCAGATCACTAAATATAAAGTCATTGCTCACCTGACAGAACCCAGGGCAGCATTTCATAGACGATTCAGTTGAGATGGTTGTTGAATGAATGACTGTATGCTAATTGTTAAGTTTTTAATCCTCTTTGTTCCTAAATCTTGTTGATTCTGGCCTGTATCTAAAATCTAGCTTTGTCCTCTCTGTTAAGTTGTTCAGCAGATGTTATGGTCATTGTGATAAACAAGGACTAGGACACTTTCTAGCAGGGAATGCATCTCATATGAAGGAGACCAAGCATTTTGTTGTTATCCCAGCAATTATTATAATAATGCAGGATTTGTGATTTATGAATCTCTTTTCATGTTTAAATTTCTGAAGATGTTTTTATAAGGAATCCTTACCACCATCATTCTCATACCTTGAAATAAATATAATAACTTTAAAAAAAGATAGAAATATGCTCTGGGTGACAAACACTTAACCCAGAATGACAGCATCGGGATTCCCCAGTTTGCCTATTGTGATATAAGGTCATGTGACTAAAACGTTTCATAATCATTTGTACTTCTGACAAATTCCTACTATGGTTCCAAGTATGTGAATTAAAGTCCATGGTAGGTATCTCAGAGAAGTAACTGGACACTTTATCCCTACCTAAAGGTGATGAGGGAAGCTACGCATGCATGGGATGTGAAAACATACACTGTCTGGGGAAAAACAGCCTTAAAATTACTGAGTCTTCTCTCTGAAGCCTGCTGAATAGATATGCACTAAAGACGTGTGTGTGTGGTGTGTGTGTGTGTGTGTGTGTGTATGTGTGTGTGTGTGTATGTGTGTGTGTGTGTGTGTCTGTGTGTGTGAGTGTGTGTGTGTGTGTGTGTGTGTGTGTGTGTGTGTGTGTGTGTGTGTGTGTGTGTGTGTGTGTGTGTGTGTGTGTGTGTGTGTGTGTGTAAAATGAGATCAGTTAGTAAGGGCTGTAGGCTATAAAGGGATCAGAAGAACTAGAGAACAAGGATACATTTTTCTACTGGATCTTTTTTGGTGACTTGATGCAGCCTGTTCACACATAGTGACAAGTGTTGAAGTGGATGAAAAAGAAAGAATCCCCCTCCTTCTGCCCCCTCCTTCCTCTCCCTTATACAACATACAAACTCCAAAATTTTAACTGTAAACAGCCTTGTGTCTCTCATGTTTTCCTTTTCCTTAGATGCACCTTGCCTCAGTAAGTATAATCCGAGGCACTTGCAGTTCCCCAGCAGTAATGAGGCCTAGGAGGGGAAGGAAACACAGAGTCTTCTCTTTGTTAGAGTTGACTCTGGAAAGCCGGCTAGCAAGTTAGCATTTGCTGCTGCTCGTTGATCAGAGGATGCTTGGATCTCAAATCTAAGATTTCCTACATGCACATTTGCAGAAGGATGGAGGATGAACATGATAAGGGTAAACAGCTGAATTTATACGAATTTGTTGGATTTCCTAGCTCAAACTGCTAAATGTTCACAATCATATCTTTAGTGATGACTTTCTTTTCATTTAAAAGGCTTTAGGGACCGAGCGATGCCTCAGTGGTTACAAGCACTTGCTGCTCTTCCAGAGCACTTGAGTTTAGTTCCCAGCACCTACATCAGATGGCTCACAAACGCCTGTGACTCCAGACCCTGGGCATCTGATTTTCTGACATCTGTTTGTTTGTTTTGTTTTAAGGTAGGATCTCTCTATAATGTAGCCTCAGTTGTCCTGGAACTCGCTCTGTAGACCAGGCTGGCCTTGAACTCAAAGAGATCCACCCTGGATCCAGAACCTGTGTTCACTAGGCAAGCACTCCCCTAGCCCATTTTCTGACATCTGAAGCCACTGCATTCATACATCTATACAGAATTAGAAGTAATTAAAAAATAAATCTTTAAAAAAGTAAGTGTAACTGTTACAGGAAAAGAGGTAACTGGCAGAATAGAATAGAAAGGACTGGTATATAAGATGGTCTTTGTTGAACAATACTAAACGCTGTGTGTGCTTCCATGTGTCCGTTCATCCATCTCGCTGGCTTTGTGAAGCGTTCACACTCAAGCCAATGAGTATTTGACACAAGACAGATACGAAAGAAAGAAAAACCTAAAAGAAACACAATCACTGGGCGAGTTAAAGCCCCTTCCAGACACGGTTGTGTCTAGAATTACACCCTTAGCATTAACTACTCTGCTAAATGTAATTTCTGAGCAGCTTGGCTATGCTGGGACCAATAATGTTTCAGCAGATGTTAACAGTGAGGGAATTTAAAGATTACAGAGTTTCCTGGGTGCCGTAAAGCTGCAGTGGGAACAGAAATATTACCATAGCTGTTATGTTCCGAGTGCATCCCAGCTACTGACAAGTGATACATGAGTGATAGTGAGGACCAGGGGAACAGGACTTTACACTTACTGGTCAGCAGCATAGAAATCCCATAAATTAAACAAACTTTTATGTATTCCTCATTTCTTTGCAGACTGATCTTCCTCGGAGGGCCTTTGTTTCATGTTAATTCCACCATCAAAGCTTTGTTCAACCACACTGCTCTCTTCATTCCAGGCTTCCCGCCTGCCGCACATCCATCCCTATTATTTTTGAGTCCTGGTGTGATCTCCAGGTGGAACTTTGGTGATGCCTCCATGTGTTTTACGATGGACTCCATTAGACTTAGCACTTTATATGAATCCCTCCCAGGCCACCTTGTTCGTAACAATCCTATAATCTCTGAAATGTAGATAGCTGAAAACTCGGCTAAACAGCGGCGCCCTCCCAGGTGAGGTGTCTGAACAGGGTGTTCTGCACCTGAGAACAAGTGACAGTGGCCACAGTGGCCCTTACATCCTTAAGCATGAATGCCAGCTCTTGCAATGGAATAGTAAGCCCTGGGGAAGCAGTAACTCCCAATGGCTGAACATCCTGTGTCCAGTTCCCACAATGGAGCCACAGTCAGATTGTGAGGGAAGCAGGAGTGAAATTGTGCAGGGTGGAGAAGGCTCGTCAGCTCTGAGCACATCTTAGTGTTGCAGAGGACCAGGGTTTGGCTCTTCACACCCGCACTGGGAGACTCACAACTGCTTGTAACGGATGTTTCTCGCCTCCAAGTGCATCTGCCCCTATAAGCACAGACCTTAACACACACACACACACACACACACACACACACACACACACACACACACACGAACAGTTAAAATTTACAAAGTGAAGTTGTGGTTTTATTTGCACATCCAAACAAGCAACCCCAACAAATTGTACATTATATTAAAGCTAGAAGTTCTGATGAACTTATAATAGGCATAGTTATCAATGCATAAATGCATCTTTCTTTAATCATGTAGACACAAGAAAAACGCTTTCTGTATCTGGGCCCCCAGCCCATCATATCACACAACACTAAGACTACAACACTGTTGAGTTCTGAGCATTGTGTAACACAGAGATATTGCCACTTAAAAGTCTGGGGTGAGTCATGATACCCTGCTCTCTTCCTTCTCCCAGACTGATTTCAAGGCTTTGCCATAGTTACGTTCCCATCCCCACAGCTGGGGTCACTGATGCCCTACCACACCCAGCACTGTTTTGTGTGTACTGGGGATTCATTTGAACTCAGTTCCCCACACACTTTACTGATTGGGCCATTGCCCCCAGCCTCCACAGAATACTTTCATGTGTAGGCAGGACCCCTGTGGGCCTGTGAATGTAGCTGCAGATTTTTCTGGTACGGAGCCATTCCTGCACGGACTCTGAGACAGATCTTACTTTGAACAAATTCCTATACTACTATAGGGTGTAGAAAGAGCTGTTGCCATGCGCTGATGAAATCTAAGTCGGGAAAGCAGTTTTAATTTTCTTGCTGGTGCTATTATCTTTTAAGTCCTAATAATCTCGGTGCTCTTGCTCAGGCAGTGAGCCTATAAATCTGTCCATGTACAATGGGCAATCCAGAAGTTTCCCTCGGCCGTGTGAGGCCCTGATAAAAGCAAACAATACAGTTCTAGCCACTGCTTATTAAGAAGGGAAACACCCACACGGCCCAACACTGCAATCCTTTTTATTTTGATGGTACTATTTCACTGTCTATCGTAAACTTAGCGAAGCAGGCTTTCTCTATCCTGCTCTCCTTTTATTGGATATAAATCACCCCTGACAGGAAGGTTTATGCCCAAATCCGTTTACTCCTTGTTGGTAGTCTTTAAATTAATATTTATAAGCTGGAAGAGGCCTAAAAGGGTGCAGCAATATAATAGCTAAATGCCCCAGTTGGGCCTCAACTGATTCCCACCTCCTTGACCCTTGACACCTTTTAATTACTTGCATTTCTCGTATCTATTGCCAGCGCTGTCGTTGAGCCCATAACTCACAGGCTTTGGTGGAACTGAGGTGGGGCAAAATAAGGGTCCAGAAAGGGTTAGCCCCTGCTTCCTGTGTAGTTACTATTACCTTTATTATTGTCGTTGCTGTTATTCTCTCCTGCCCTAACGTGTGTGCATGTTAGTCACAGCTCAAGGGTGGAGGTCAGGAACAACTACGGCATCCGTTCTTCCTTCCACCTTGTAGAGACGAGGCCTCTTTGTCATGCAGGGTGTCTGTCTCTAGCTTCCAGAGAGTCTTCTCCTCACCTCCAATCTCTCTGTGGGAGCACTGGCTTTACAGATTCCCTCACCACAAACCGTGCCTGCCTTCCTATGGGTTCTAGATCCTGACCTCAGCTCCTGCCACGGCCCCGCCCCAGGAATTTCCCTACAGTAGATTTTTCCCTTTTTCTAATTTAAATTAGAAACAAGCTTGTTTTACATGTCAATCCCAGTTCCCTCCCCTTTTCCCCTGCCCCTCGCCAACTCCTGACCCCATCCCCTTTCTGCTCCCCAGGGACGATGAGGCCTTCCATGGGGGGGTGGGAATCTTCAATGTCTATCATATCATTTGGAGCAGGGCCTATGCCCTCCCCTGTGTGTCTAGGCCGAGAGAGTATCCCTCTATGTGGATGGGCTCCCAAAGTCCATTCTTATACTAGGGATAAATACTGATCCACTACCTGATTGCCCCCAGGTTCAGAGTGTCAGGATTGGTCCTATGCTGGTTTCCCAGCTATCAGTCGGGGGTCCATGAGTTCTTCCTTATTCAGTCAGCTGTTTCTGTGGGTTTCACCAGCCTGGTCTTGACCCCTTTGCTCAACCCTCCTCCCTCTCTGCAGCTGGATTCCAGGAGTTCAGCTCAGTGCTTAGCTGTGGGTGTCTGCTTCTGCTTCCATCAGCTATTGGATGAAGGCTCTAAGATGGCATATAAGGTAGTCATCAATCTCATTATAGGGGAAGGGCATTTAGGATAGCCTCTTCAGTATTGCTTAGAATCTTAGTTGGGGTCATCTGGACATTTCCCTAGTGCCAGATTTGTCTTTAAACCTATAATGGCTCCCTCTATTATGGTATCTCTTTTATTGCTTTCCTCTTATTTTTCTCCTGACTTAACCATTCTGCTCCCTCATGACCTCTGCATCCCTCCTCTTCTCCCTTCTCATTCTTCTAACTCCCTCTCCCCCCCCCTTTCTCCCAATTTGCACAGATCTTGTCCCTGTCCCCTTCTCTGGGGGACCATGTATGTCTCTCTTAGGGTCTTCCCTGTTTCCTAGCTTCTCTGGCAGTGTGGATTGTAGGCTGGTAATCCTTTATGTCTAAAGTCCACATATGAGTGAGTACATACCATGCTTGTCTTTTTGTGACTGGGTTACCTCACTCAGAATGGTTTCTTCTAGTTCCATCCATTTGCCTGGAAATGTCAAGATTCCATTGCTCCCCCCCCCCACTGAGTAGTACTCCAATGTGTAAATGTACCACATTTTCTCCATCCATTCTTCAGTTGAGGGGCATCTAGGTTGTTTCCAGGTTCTGGCTATTACAAACAATGCTGCTATGAACATCATTGAACATATGTCCTTGTTGTATAAATGTGCTTCTTTTGAGTATATGCCTGAGAGTGGAATTGCTGGATCTTATGGAGACTCATTCCCATTTTCCTGAAGAATCGCCATACTGATTTCTAAAGTGGCTATAGGAGTTTGCACTTCCACCAGCAATGGAGGAGTGTTCCCCTTTCTCCACATCCTCTCCAACATAAACTGCCATTGTTGTTTTTGATTTTAGCCATTCTAACATGAGGTGTTTTGATTTGCATTTCCCTGATGGCTAAGGTGGTTGAGCAATTTTTTAAGTTTCTTTCAGCCATTTTAAATTCCCCTATTGAGAATTCTCTATTTAGTTCTGTACCCCAATTTTTAATTGGATTATTTGGTATTTTGGTGACTAGTTTCTTGAGTTCTTTGTATATTTTGGAAATCAGTCCTCTGTCAGATATGAGGTTGGTGAATATCTTTTCCCATTCCGTGGGCTGCCATTTTGTCTTGTTCTTTGTGTTCTTTGCCTTACAGAAGCTTCTCAGTTTCAGAAGGTCCCATTTATTAGTTGTTGATCTCGGTGTCTATGCTACTGGTGTTATGTTCAGGAAGCAGTCTCCTGAACCAATTAGTTCAGGGGTACTTACCACTTTCTCTTCTAAAAGGTTCAGTGTGGCTGGAGTTATGTTGAGGTCTTTGATCCATTTGGACTTAAGTTTTGTGCATGGTGATAGATATGGATCTATCTGTAGTCTTCTACACACCAGCATCCAGTTATGCCAGCACCATTTGTTAAAGATGCTTTCTTTTTTCCATTGTATAATTTTAGCTTCTTTGTCAAATGTTTGGGTTAATATCAGAGTTTTAAATTTTATTCCATTAGTCCACCTGTCTATTTTTTTGTGCCAATACCAAGCTGTTTTCAGGGCTATAGCTCTATAATAGAGCTTAAAGTCAGGGACGATGATACCTCTGGAAGTTCCTTTATTGTACAGGGTTGTTTTGGCTATCCTGGGTCTTTTGTTTTTTTGATATAAAGTTGAGTACTATTCTTTCAAGGTCTGTGAAGAATTGTGCCGGTATTTTGATGGGGATTGCATTGAATCTGTAGATTGCTTTTGGCAAGATTGCCATTTTTACTATGTTGATGCTACCTTCCAAGACCATGGGAGATTGTTCCATTTTCTGGTGTCTTCTTTAATTTCTTTCTTTAAAGACTCAAAGTTCTTGTTATACAGGTCTTTCACTTTTTTGGGTATTGTTACCCCAAGATATTTTATGTTGTTTGTGGCTATTGTAAAAGGGTGATATTTCTCTGATTTCTTTCTCAGCCCATTTATTGTCTGTATATAGTACTGCTACTGATTTTTTTTTTTTTGAGACAGGGTTTCTCTGTGGCTTTGGAGACTGTCCTGGAACTAGCTCATGTAGACCAGGCTGGTCTCGAACTCACAGAGATCCGCCTGCCTCTGCCTCCCGAGTGCTGGGATTGAAGGCATGCGCCACCAACGCCCGGCGCTACTGATTATTTTTTAGTTAATCTTTTACCCTGCCACTTTGCTGAAGGTGTTTATCAGCTGTAGGAATTCCCTGGTAGAGTTTTTTGGATCACTTATGTAAACTATCATATCATCTGCAAATAGTGAAAGTTTGACTTCTTCCTTTCCAATTTGTATCCCCTTGATCTCCTTTTGTTTTCTTATTGCTCTAGGTAGAACTTCAAGTACAATATTGAAGAGATATGGAGAGAGTGGGCATCCTTGTCTTGTTCCTAATTTTAGAGGAATTGCCTTGAGTTTCTCTCCATTGGCTGTTGGTTTACGGCATATTGCTTTTATTCTGTTAGGTATGTTCTTGTTATCCCTGATCTCTCCAAGACCTTTATCATGAAGGTGTGCTGGATTTTGTCAAAGACTTTTTTGGCATCTAGTGAGATGATCATGTGGTTTTTCTTTCTCAGTTTGTTTATATGGTGGATTACATTGATGGATTTTTGTATGCTGAAGCATCATTGAATCCCTGGGATGAAGCCTACTTGATCATGGTGGATGATTTCACTGATGTGTTCTTGGATTTGATTTGCCAGTATTTTACTGAGTATTTTTGCAACAATGATCATGAGGGATATTGGTCAGTAGTTCTCTTTCTTAGTTGTGTCTTTGTGTAGCTTGACTACAGAGGTAATTGTAGCCTTGTGAAAAGAGTTTGGCAATGATACTTCTGCTTCTATTGTGTGGAACAATTTGAGGAGTATTAGTATTAGCTGAAACATCTGGCCCTGGGCTTTTTTTTTTTTTTTTGGTTGGGAGACTTTTGATGACTGCTTCAATTTCATTAGGGGTTATAGGTCTGTTTAAATTGCTTATCTGCTCTTGATTTAATTTTGGTAAGTGATATGAATACAGAAAATTGTCCATTTCCTTTAAATTTTCAAATTTTGTGGAGTACAGGTTTTCAAAGTATGACCTGAAGATTCTCTGGATTTCCTCAGTGTCCGTTGTTATGTCCCCATTTTCATTTCTGATTTTGTTAATTTGCATGTTCTCTCTCTGATGTATTTTTTCTGTTTTATATGAAATGACTTTCTTCATCTCTTTTGATTGATTCAGTTTGAAGTCTAATTTGTTAAATATTAGTATAACTACACTAGCTTTTTTCTTGGGTCCATTTGATTGGAAAATCTTTTCCCAACCCTTTACTCTGAGGTACCATCTGTCTTTGAAGTTGAGGTGGGTTTCCTGTATGCAGCAGAAGGATGGATTCTGTCTTCGTATCAATTCTGCTAGCCTTTGTCTTTTTATAGGTGAGTTAAGACCATTAATATTGAGGAAAATTAAGGACCATTGGTTGTTAATTTTTGTTTGTTTTGGATTTGTTGGTGGTAGTGGTATTGTGTGTGGATTTACCATACATTTTCTTTTGGCTTTTAGTAAAGTGTACTTATTTATTGCCTATATTTTTGTGAATGTAATTACTTCCTTAGGTTGGATTTTTCCTTCCAGTACTTTCTGTGTGGCTGGGTTAGTGGATATGTATTGTTCAAATTTGGTTTTGTCATGGAATATCTTGTTTTCTCTATATATAGTGATTGAAAGCCTTGCTGGGTATAGTAACCTGGGCTGGTATCCATAGTCTTTTAGTGTAGGTAGAATATCTATCCAGGACCTTCTGGCTTTCAGAGTTTCCATTGAGAAGTCATGTGTAATTCTGGTAGGTTTGCCTTTATATGTTGCTTGATCTTTTTCCTTTGCTGTTCTTAATATTCTTTCTTTATTCTGTCTGTTTGGTGTTTTGATTGTTATGTGGCAAAGGGACTTTTTTTTGTGGTCCAGTCTATTTGGTTTCTGTAAGCTTCTTGTACTTTCATTCGCATGTCTTTTTTTAGGCTGGGAAAGTTTCCTTCTATGATGAATATGTTTTCTGCCCCTTTGAGTTGGGTTTCTTCACTTTCTTCTATACCTATTATTCTTAGGTTTGGCTTTTTCATGGTGTCCCATATTTCCTGGATATTTTATGTTAGGGATTTGTTGGACTTAAGATTTTCTTTGGTTGATGAATCTGTTTCTCCTAGTGTATCTTTTACGCCTGAGATTTTCTCTTCCATCTCTTGTATTCTGTTGGTTATGCTTGCATCTGTAGTTCCTGATCATTTACCCAGCTTTTCTATTTCCAGCATTCCCTCAGACTGTGTTTTTCCTTTTTTATTGTCTCTATTTCAGCTTTTTAACGTTGCACTGTTTGAATTGTTTCTTGCAATTCTTGGTTTGTCTTTTCCTCCATTTCTTGAAATTTTTTGTTTGTTTTTTCTTCTATTTCTTTAAAGGATTTTCTCATTTCCTCTTTTAGGATCTTTATCATCTTCATGAAGTTGTTTTTAAAGTCGTTCTCTTCTGCTTCATCTGTGTTGGGATGTTCATGTCTTGCTGGTATAAAGTCCCTGGACTCTGGTGGCGTCATGTTGGTTTTTCTGCTGTTGAATGTGCTTTTATATAGTTGTCTTCCCATCCCTTCTTCCAGTGGGTGCAGATGGGGTTTCTTTTTCTCCTGGTGGGTATGGATCCAAGGTTCTCTTCAGGTGGGTGCAAGTAGGTCCAGTACTCTGATGGGTCTCAGGATGGGTGCAGGCAGGTGTGAGACACTCCCTCTCCTGGTAAGTGGAGGCAGGACTAGCACCTTGATGTCAGCAGACTCTGGATGGCTTGATCTGCCTGGGGCCAGTCTCCAGGCCAGGAAATCCCAAAGAGGGCAAGCAGAGGTCGGGCCCCACAGTAGATTTTTTTCAAGGTTTTAGTATGCAATGATGGGGTGGACATAAATGAGAATTACAAAGGAGTTACGCAGTGCTTGAAAACAATGGCTTAGGAATTACTAAAATTGGAAACATGTCGCCGTGGATCTTTGTAAATTCCATCCTGAAGCACATTTCTTAAAATTACCTCCAAATACAACATTATGTTACATGAGTGGCTGGATTTTAATTCAGAGCATTAGTCGCAGCCATAGAGCAGGCAGGCCTTGCTGCGTCCAGGACTCCATTCTCAGTGTCTGGTCCCTCTTACCCAGCTCTGCTGTTCTGGCCCCTTTCTACTCACTCGTGGAACATATAGCCAAGTGATACAACAGGGGGAGCCTAGCCCCAGGGCCTGGATATTGAATGGTCACAGTCAGTCAGGGTTAGGTGTAGGTATAAGGATTCAGGCATTATGCTGACCCCACTCCCTGACAACTGGCAGGGTATGCACACTAACATTTAGGCAGATCCTTAGACGGCTCAAAGAGCCCTGTGTTGTATGGCTACGTCATGCCGTTTGTGGCTGTGTAAGGACCCTACATATGTGCAAGCTTCCCCTTTTTGAGCGAGTGCCTCCCACCTGTTCGCCCCCTCTCCCCTTTCTTCTCCCTTCTCCCTTCTTCTTTCTTCTTTCCCCTTCCATCCCTGTTCCCAGTTGCTAACACCTACCCTTCCCTTTGTTCCCTTTTCCCAATAAACTCCACATGCATTTGTTGAGTTTTGTGGTTTGTGTTTCATCACCGGAAGCTGAAACAAAACAACAGCAGTGGGAATGTGACAAGATTTTGGAAAGGTGAAAAAAGGAAGCAGAGGACATGGCTTCTAGAAAATGCTTTCTGGTGTTCAAGAGCACCACCAAGGGTGGCCTTCTGTTTACTGGCTGAGGTCATATTCGATTCTCAGAGGAGGGCAGAGCCAAGGAACATGGGAGGGCAGAGTTGGTGCTCCAACTGTGACTTCTTCTTCCCAAGGCAATAATGCTCTTTACTGGTTAGACCAACTACTCAGTTTTCTGATGTTTGTACACAAAGCCTACACGCCTCCTTAAAGTCGCTTGTGACCTCTGATTCCAGAAGCAGGTTCAGAGGTAAAATCAGTCCATGCCTTTGTTTTCCTTACTGTGTTCAGGGTTCAGCTTTCCTTGCTGCCAAGCTCAGGGACACCTCCCCATTGACTTCAGCTTTTTGTAAAGCTGACTCCTGCAGTTGAGTTGTCTTCTGTTTCACTTTCTTTGTCTTTGTAAATTGGCACCTCCTCCTCCACCCTCACGTTAGTGTGGTTTCAGTAGAAAGGCTGAAATAAACAGGTGTGTTTATATAATAGATCTTCTTTTATTACTTATTTGACTTGGAGAATACAGGAACTAAATCTGCTAAGTAATACGCGCCATCCTTCTGGATAATGCTGCTTTCTGTCAAATGCAAACTGTGATGTGGAGTTAATGAGATTGGCTTTCAGATGTGGCTCTAAAGGCAATGAAAAAAATTAGTGTCACAGGTTTCTGAGCAATAGCTGCTTGCTTGGGACAGGCCTCTAACCTCCAAGGGGACTACGCGGTAGGGAACAACATTGCTTAATGTACTTTAATTTTGGCTGCATACAAAAGTTGATTTCATACTTTGTTGATAATAGTTCAAAATCGTGTTAGTTGTTTATTTTCATTTGTCTGTCAATGAAATTCCTAGTTCCACCAAGAATTCTCCAACAATAGACAGTGCTTGGATACCTCTGTTTAGCCCAATCAGGAAAGCCAGGTGTCTTGACCCATGCCTGTCATCCTAGCACATGGAAGGCTGGGGTAGTCTAAGTAGACCAAACACTTATTTCAAGGCTATTCTGGGCTACATAGCAGGGCTCTATCTAAAACAAACAAACAAACAAACAAACAAACAAACAAAAACCCTAAAACCAATCCAATTAAAATTTGGGAAACTAGTTAAAATTCGTATTCTCAAGTCCTAACATAAGCCAATGGAGACCGAATACCCAGAAGGTCTCAGCCCAGATTTGTACTTTTCTTAAGAATCTCAGGTGATTTTTTTTTTTTAAATCTGATGTGAATCCCAGTTTATTGTGTTTTTCTTTCCTCTGATTTTTAGAAGTGCAGTTTTGTGTGTGGTGCTCAGAGGGTTCACACGGGAGCTTCCATAGTGTATTTCTAAATATTTAGAATTTAAAAGAAAATCAGCCTAACGTGTTCCACCTCTGCCTTCACAGGAGCCTTTCATAACAACTTGGAAGGACAGTTTTAAATGTGGCTGTCACTCTCTGGCTCCTTGATGTCCCGCCTCCTCACTGACCTGTGTTGAGCCCTACCTCTGGCCTCCAGCCTGATCTTCAGTCCTTCCTAGAGACACCCAGACAATCACTGTGAGGGAAGGATGTGTGAAAGTGCCCTTCCTGTTCCTGTGATGAAATACCATGACCAAAAGCAACTGAGAGGAGAAAGGGGTTTATTTTAACACACGGGTCCAGAGAGCTGGAGTCTGTCACGGTGGAAAGCCATGGTGGCAGTCAGGGAAAGTATGGCTGATCACATTTTCATCTGCACACAGGAGCAGAGGGAGCAGGAAGTAGGGCAACGTTATGAACCTCAAAGCCAGCCTACAGAGACATACACCCTCCTGCAAGACTGCATCTCTGAAAGTTTCTGCCCCACTCCCCAAACATTGACACCATCTGGGGACCAAGTGTTCACATACATTGAGTCTTTGGGGTCATTTGTCATTTATACTCCATAGGATACTTCAGCCCTTGTATGTATGCTCTGTGTCTATTGGCTACCTCAGGGCCCTGTGTTCCAGTTAACACTCAGGAAGTCAGACTTTAGGAGGTGTTCTGCACAGGTTCCCAGAAACAGATTTGACCCCTGACCTCATTTAGGTAGAGAACTGTTTTCAGCACTTAGTCCATGGCTAAGCAGAAGAGTTGTAGACCCAAGGTGAGGTAGCCAGATAAAAACTAAAGGCGAGGGCTCTGGCTTAAACCAAAGAACACAATGCTTCCTCCATGCCTGGAACTATATGTTATCGTGCCAGACTATTAAGTATACATAATAAAACAAGATATGGGGCTGGAGATGTAGTTCAGTTGACAGAATGCTTACCTAGTGTAAGACCCCCGGAAAGCTCAGGCTTCCAGGATCTTAGCCCAGGACCTCGGCCACCCCAATCACCAGGCGGATTCGAGAGCTTGCTGCAAATTGCATGAGGCTTTATTGTAGTTTAACGAGCTAACCCCATGTTAGCTCAGGTCTTTGATCCACCCGCCATGTCGGATGGCTAGCAAAGACAGTTCGAAACCGATGCGTACAGATCTTTATAGGGCAGCATAGAGTGTCTAGGGGTATGCACAGGCTCAGGATTGGTGTGCCTCCAGGCTTGGAGGGTTTGCCCTGTGTTGATTGATAAACTGGTTGTTTTGGCCCATAGGCCCTCCCAGGGTGGTTGCTATGCTCTGTGCGTCATTGATGTGCGCTTGTCCATAAAGCACACCCAGAGCCATAAAGCATAGCACCACCAGCTAACTTCTGATTGGTTCCTTGCCACGAGGCAGGCATCTGACCTCTAAGTGACCAAGGCAAGGTTATGGCAAGCATGTGTTTGGCTGTTATGGCTGCCGAAATGGGGAGCTGGCCCCTTCACTAGCATTCACAATCTCCAGACTGAGTGAGCTAGACATGGCAGCAAATGCCTATAATTTCAGTACTGGGGAGGTAGAGGCAAGCAGATCAGGAGTTCAAGGTCACCCATTCACCACAAAGGGAATTTGAGTCAAGCCTCAACTATTGAACCCCTAGCTCTAAAGCAAAATAAAAACCAAAAAGCACATACATTTTGATTTGTTTTATCCTTCAATTTTTTTTAAAGCTTAGCCATCATGACCCTCACTAAGGGACACTGTCATCTGATTCTACTGACAGAGAAGGGCAGAAGGACAAACACCTGGCTCCAACTTACTCAGGTTAATTATTTTGATACCTCACCCCAACACAGAGAGGCAGATCAGCGCATTCTAAAAAGCAGCCAACACCTAGGTTCCTGGGAGAGGCCTTGTATTCTCCCAACCAGTAGGAACAAATTCTATTTGTGACCCATACTACAAACATATGAGACTTGCTTTCAGAAGGATCCACTTCTGTGAGAATGTGAGTGACTTCTCAGACTGTATTCATGCTACTCACATTCCTGAAGCTTGTCAGTTTTAACCTGTGAGACCAGTATAAGCAATCTGTCATCCTGTAAAGAAAGGGTTAGCAGAGCCCTTCTTGTCTAGAGATGCCAGCCAAAGATTGCTTCCAAAGGAGGAGACAGCCTTGTGAGTGGTGATCTGGAGGTGGTCTGTCAACAGCTACAGGAGTCCGTTGGGTCTCTGGATCCTACAGACTGTCCTGAGATACAACCTGAGGGAAAAGGAAGACCTTCTCCTATCCTCCCACTCAGCAGAGGGAAGGTTTCTTGATATAATCAAGAATGAAAGGGGCGGACCCATGCCATCAACATGTGTTCACTTCCGGCCACCTCAGTCTTCCCCCACATACTGCTTTAGGCCAGTGGTTCTCAACCTTCCTAAAGCTGTGACCTGTAACCGTAAGTCTTTCTGACAGCTGCCTGGGTTCTGCTGCTGCTTTAGGGCCCCCAAATAACACACAGAGTCTTATATTAGTTACAATGCTGCTGGCCAATGTCTAGGATTTCTTATTTGCTAGCTCAGTCTTAATTATCAACCATAACTACTAATCTCTATATTTTTATAAGGACTTATCTAACTGAGGACACTGGGTAGACTAGGAGAGCTAGTCTACTAGGAGGGCATTAGCCAGAGTAAAACAGACAATTATCTCATGTTTTGTCACGTAGTAGCTTTATTTTATAAATGTGATATGGGCTGGAGAGATGGCTCAGCAGGTAAAAATGCATGCCACACAAGCTTGATAGCCGGGTTCAACCCTCAGAACCCATGTAACGGTGGGAAAAGAGACCTGACCTTCACAAGCATGCTGCGGCATTGCTGTTGTGCCTGCACTCACACATCACAGACACAAATAATATTATCTTCAATTAAAAAGATAAAAATTCTATATGAAAATGAAAAGAGGCAAGAAAGGTCCAAAGGGAGGGGTTAGGGAACAGGAGAGGATAATAGGGCAGAAAAGAGAGACAAATATTGTTTTGCTTCATATGTGTAATCTGGATTTAAATACATAGATACATATGTACATATACAAGACATGATAACAGAAAGGGGATCGGCTTGTCGGGGGATAGAATATAGTAATGGGAGGGAATATTATTAGCTAAATACAGTGTGATATATACGTGTGTGTGTGTGTGTGTGTGTGTGTGTGTGTGTGTGTGTGTGTGTACATATACAAAACATCATGAATTAAGCTCATTATCTTTTTTGTTTGTTTGTTTTTCAAGACAGGGTTTCTCTGTGTAGCTTTGGAGCCTATCCTGGCACTCACTCTGGAGACCAGGCTGGCCTCGAACTGAACTCACAGAGATCCGCCACAGATTCAAGAGTCTTATGAAGATGCTTTAGACTCCATGGCCCTGTCAAAGGGCAGAACCATCCTGTCACTGGTGAGATTTTCTGTATGTGCCTGCCACAGCTGCAAATTCGGCCACTGACTTGATCTCTCGGCTTTCAGGACCTGCTATGTACTTCCCACTCTCTTCACCAAGGCGGCTTCCAGTTCCTTCATGGGTGTCTCTCCCTCCATCCTTTCTTTATTTCAAATGATGTGAAACCTGCTTGGCTAAAAGTGTCTTCTCCCTTGTGCTGTGAGTTGGGCTATTGCATTTTATTATCATCTCAACACTGCACATTGCAGGGCCAACAACACATCAAGACTGAAGCCAGACTTGTATCTCCTCTTAGCACTGATACCAACACTGGGCAAATCAGAGCCAGTCCATGAATGTCAGGGAGCTGTAAAACACGTGATTGTGAAACAGTCCTCTCAGCCACCTTTTATAGACAGAAGAGCTGCCCACCACAAGATGTATAGGCTTAATAAATCAATGGGAAGGGATTCCAAAATGGATAAATCAATACTCAAGCAGGCAGAGAATCCTACAGGTGTATGACAATGACCCATTGGGGCCTTTAAACCTCAGCTGATAGGTTTAGCCAAAAGGGTCTGTAATGATAGATGAGCCAAGATGATAAATACCTCTGTGGTGGAAGTTTGTCTTGTCCGCACTTTCTCCATCACCCTTCACACAACAGCGATATAAACCGACTCCTTTGAATCAAAGAACAGATCTGCAAGAGAATCGGATTGTAAATCCATACACCTGGGGACAATCTCAGAGGAATTGGGTCATTTGCATAAATGGTTTCAGGTGTGACTAGTCGACATAATTAGAGTGCTTACTGTTTGCGTTCTGCAGATGTGCAAGCATGCAGTAGCTGTTGTTGGGAGTGTGTATTAATCTCTCCCTTCTGAAGTGTATTATGGATACATATATAAAGTTACTAATAGCCTGCCATTGGCTATCTTACTTTTGAGATGCTAACCTAACAGAGAGATGCACCATTAATATAGATTTTGATATTATTTATAATACAATATAGAGACAGAAAATACTCATTCCTAGGAGAGTGGTTTAAATTGCATGTTCAGAAAATTATACTAAAATGCATATGGTAAAAGAGATTTTGCCAAGTAAGCCTAATGGTTTAAGAAAACCTTTAGGGATTTAGAGAGATGGCTCATTGGTCAATAGCACTAGCTGCTTTTGCAGAGCATCTTGGTTCAGTTTCCAGCACCCAACTACATTGTTATTCAAACCACTCCAGTTCCAGGGAATCTAGCACCCTCTTCTGGCCTGCTCAGGTTCCTGCATGTACATGGTACATATAAATTCACATAGGGCTGTGCATGAATTCACACCTGCACACACACATACACACACACATATATATATGTGTGTATGTGTGTGTGCATATAATGCATATAATATTTACCTTAAAGAAAATGGTTAGAACATAAAATTAGATTTCAAACCAGGCTGCAAGAGTTTGTCTGTAGTCACCATATAATTGTAATTGATGATAAAAATTATATTAGAAGATATATAGATTAAAATATCTCACTTGCCTTTGCTCAGATTATCCAAATTTCTATAGAAATTGGAGTTGTTTTAAGTCAGATATCCCTTATGTTGGAAGTTCATTTCCATTAATCTTTACTCTTAAAAAGTTATGTTTATGCACATGGGTGTTTTGCCTGAAGAGACCAGAGAGGGCGGATCCCACAGGGTAAGGGCTACCGACAGTTGTGAGCTGCCACGTGAGTGCTAGGGATCAAACCCAAATCCTCTGGGAGAGCAGCCAACTCTCCATCCCCTCTCCACTAATTCTTAAGTTAATTTCAGAGACTCTGTCTTAAAGATGAACTCCAATGTATTTTTGAAAGATTTATTTAATTGCATTTTATGTGTGTTAGTGCTTTGTCTACATGTATGTAACTGTACCACACACATACCCTGGTGCCTATGGGAGCCAGAGGAGGACATGGGAACATCAGGCACTGGAGTTGCTTGTGGCTGTGAGATGAGGTATGGGTGCCAGAAACCAAACTTTGATCCTCCGCAAGAGCAGTCAGTGCTTTAACCACAGAGCCAGGTCTTTAGCCCTTCCAATATATTTTAAAAGTCATATACGATAATAATTAATCACAGTATTTGCTAATATGGATAAACAGAAACTCCACAAATATCTGAGAGTAAAATGATTAGGATCAGAAAATTGGGAATCAATCTACCTAAAGACCTAGCAATACCACTCTTGAGCATATACCCAAAGGATACACACTCATACCACAAGGAAGTTTGCTCGACTTTGTTCATAGCAACATTATTCATAATAGTCAGAACCTGGAAACAATGTAGATGCCACTCAACCAAAGAACAAATAAAGAAAATGTGGTACATTTACACAATGGAGTACTATGGAAAAAACCAATGGAACCTTGAAATTCGAAGGCAATTGGATGGAACTAGAAGAAATCATCCTGAGTGAGGTAAACCGGACTCAGAAAGACAAACCCAGTATGTACCCACTCATAAGTGGATATTAGACATAGAGCAAAGGATTACCAGCATATAGTCCATAACCCCAGAGAAGCTAGGTAACGAGGACCCTAAGAGAGACATACACGGTTCCCCTGAGAAGGGGACATAGACAAGATCTACTGAGTAAATTGAGAGTGTGTGGGTGAGGGTGGAGGGTGAAAGGGGAAGGGGAGGAGGGAAAGGGAAGGAGAGCATGAGGGAACAGGATGGTCAAGTTGGGGGAAGGACAGAGAGGGAGGGCAAGGAAAGAGATATCTCAATAGAGGGAGCCTTTATGGGGTTGTTGAGAAACTTGGAACTAGGGAAATTCCCAGGAATCCTCAAGGATAACCCCAACAAAGACCCTAAGCATCAATGGAGAGGGTGCCTGAACTGGCCTTCTCCTGTAATCAGATTAGTGACTACCCTAATTGTCATCATAGAACCTTCATCCAGTAACTGATGAAAGCAGATGCAGAGATCCACAGGTAAGCACTGGGCCAAGCTCCATGAGTCCAGTTGAAGAGAGGGAGAAGTGATAATATCAGCAAAGTGGTTAAGACCATGATTGGGAAACACACAAAAACCACTGACCTGAGCTAGTAAGAGCTCACTGACTCTGGACTGACAGCTGTGGAATATGCATAGGACCAAACTAGGCCCTCTGAATGTAGGTGACAGTTGTGTGGCTTGGGTAGTTTATGGGTCCCTGGCAGTGGGACCAGGATTTATCCCTAGTGCATGAACTGGCTTTTTGAGGCTATTCCCTATGGAGGGATACCTTGCTCGGCCTAGATACAGGGGGAAGTACCTTGGTCCTGCCCCAAGGTGATGTGATAGAATTTGTTGACTCCCCATGGGAGGACATACCCTCTAGGGAACTAGGATTGGTATGTAAATTAAAATAAAAAAAGATTGTTTAAAAAAAAAGCTAAAATTCACTGGGCATTGGTGGCGCACACCTTTAATCCCAGAACTTGGGAGGCAGAGGCAGGCAGATCTCTGTGAGTTCGAGGCCAGCCTGGTCTCCAGATCAAGTGCCAGGATAGGCTCCAAAGCTGCACAGAGACCCCTGTCTCAAAAAACAAAACAAAACAAAACAAAAAACAAAACAAAAAAACACAAAGGAGGGAAATTATGATTTTAACTGGGCGTTGGTGGTGCACGCCTTTAATCGCAGCACTCAGGAGGTAGAGGCAGGCAAATCTCTGTGAGTTCAAGGCCAACCTGGTCTACAGAGCGAGTGCAAGAATAGGCTCCAAAACTACACAGAGAAACTCTGTCTCATCCCCCCCCCAAAAAAAAGCTAAAATCTTCCCCTGGATATCTCCGGGCCTGTGCCTGCCATAGAGTGGACCCGCCCAGACAGGGAGGATCTCCCTGAGTCCAGAAACACCTCACTCTTCCTTCCCCCTCCACTGCTCCAACCCCGGCTGAGTGAGGAGACTACCAGAAAAGGCAAGACCATCCAGAGCTGCAGACATTGAAGTCTTGGCCCACACACACCACTGGGTGACAAGAGGAGATAGAGAGACCCCACCTGCACCCACTGGAAGAGGAGATGGGAAGAAGACAGAACAAGAACACACTCAACAACAGAAAGTCCAATATGACACCACCAGAATCTAGGGACTCCATACCAGCAAACTGAAAAGCCCAACACAGAGGAAGAAGAACAGACAGACCTAAAAATCTACTTTATGAAGAAGTTCAAGACCCTTAAAGAGGAAACAAGAAAGTCTCTTAAAGAAATAGAAGAAAAAAAAACAAACAAAACATTCAAGAAAAAAGTAATTCTCTTAAAGAATCTAAAGAAGAAGGGCATTTCATACTCATCACAGGAAAAGTCCATCAAGATGAAGTCTCAATCCTGAACATCTATACCCCAAATACAAAGGCACCCCCATTTGTAAAAGAAGCATTAATAAAGCTCAAATCACACATAAAACCACACACACTTATAGTAGGAGACTTCACCACCATCCACTAAGGGAACAAGGATGCCAGCCAAAACTACTGTATCCAGCAAAACCAACCAAACAAGTGACGGAAGTACTCAAAGCAGTTCAAGGCATGAAAGCTGAAATAGAAACAATAAATAAAACACAGAATGAGGGGATGCTGGAAATAGAAAGGCTGGATAAACCATCAGGAACTAAGGATGTGAGTATAACCAATCGAATACAAGAGATGGAAGAGAAAATCTCAGTTGTTGAAGACTCTCTAGAGGATATACAGTCATCGACCAAAGAAAATCTCAAGTACAACAAATTCCTAACACAAAATATCCAGGAAATATGGGACACCATGAAAAGACTGAACCTAAGAATAATAGGTATAGAAGAAGGTGAAGAAATACAGCTCAAAGGTACAGAAAACATATTCAACAAAATCATAGAAGAAAACTTCCCCAACCTACAGAAGGATATGCCTATGAAAGTACAAGAAACTTACAGAACACCAAACAGACTGGATCACAAAAAGAAGTCCCCTCATAATAATCAAAATACCAAACTTACAGAATAAAGAGAAAATATTAAGAGCAGCAAAAGAAAAAGGCCAAGTAACATATAAAGGCAGACCTATCAGAATTACACCCGACTTCTCAATGGAAACTTTGAAAGCCAGAAGGTCCTGGATAGATGTCCTACAAACACTAAGGGAACAAGGATGCCAGCCAAAACTACTGTATCCAGCAAAGTTTTCAATCACTATAGATGGAGAAAACAAGATATTCCATGACAAAACCAGAGTTAAGCAATACATATCCACAAATCCAGCCCTATGGAAAGTTCTGGAAGGAAAACTTCAACCCAACGAAGATAACTACACTCACAAAAACATAGGTAACAGATAATCCAACTTTACCAAATACGAAAAGAAACAGGAGGTCGACATCCACATACAATGACACCACCAACAATAAATCCAAAACAAGAAACAACAATCAATGGACATTAATATCCCTCAATGTCAATGGTATTAACCTGCCTATAAAAAGATACAGGCTAACAGAATGGATACTAAGACAGAATCCATCATTCTGCTGTATACAGGAAACACACCTAAACTTCAAAGACAGGCATTACCTCACAGTAAAGGGTTGGGAAAGGATTTTCCAGTCAAATGGACCCAAGGAACAAGCTGGTGTAGCAATCCTAATATCTAACAAATTAGACTTCAAACTAAAATCAATCAAAAGAGATGAAGAAGGGCATTTCATACTCATCACAGGAAAAGTCCATCAAGATGAAGTCTCAATCCTGAACATCTATACCCCAAATACAAAGGCACCCCCATTTGTAAAAGAAGCATTAATAAAGCTCAAATCACACATAAAACCACACACACTTATAGTAGGAGACTTCACCACCCTCCTTTCACCTATAGACAGGAACACCAGACAGAAACTTAACAAAGAAACAAAGGATCTAACAGAAGTTATGACCCATTTGGGATTTACAGACATCTATATAACATTCCATCCAAATGCAAAAGAATATACCTTCTTCTCAGGGCCACATGGAACTGTCTCTAAAATTGACCACATACTTGGCAACAAAGCAAACCTTCACAGATACAAAAAACTTGAAATAACCCCCTGTATCTTATCAGACTACCACGATTTAAAATTAGAATTCAACAGCAATACAAATTGCAGAAAACCTACAAACTCAAGGAAATTGAATAGCACCCAATTGCACAATTCCTGGGTCAAGGAAGAAATAAAAAAAGAAATTAAAGACTTCCTAGAATTTAATGAGAATGTAGACACAGCATACCCAAACTTATGGGACATTCTGAAAGCAGTGCTAAGAGGAAAGTTCATAGCACTAAGTGCCCAGATGAAGAAACTGGAGAATAGTCACACTAGAGAATTGACAGAACAACTGAAAGCTTTAAAACAAAAAGGAACAAACTAACCACGGGGAGTAGATGCCAGGAAATAATCAAACTGAGGGCTGAAATCAATAAAGTAGAAACTAGGGAAACATTTTGTACCCAAGCCACACAAAGATACAACTAAAAAAGAGAACTACAGACCAATATCCTTCATGAACATTGATGCAAAAATACTCAACAAAATATTAGCAAATTGAATTCAAGAGACACATCAGAAAAATCATCCACCATGATCAAGTAGGCTTCATCCCATGGATGCAAGGATGGTTCACCATATGAAAATCCATCAATGTAATCCACCATATAAACAAACTGAAAAAGACATCTCACTAGATGTTAAAAAAGCCTTTAACAAAATCCGACATCCCTTCATGATAAAGATCTTGGAGAGAACAGGAATAACAGGAACATATCTAAACATGATAAAAGCAATATACAGCAAACCAACAGCCAACATCAAACTAAATAGAGAGAAACTCAAAGCTATTCCTCTAAAATCAGGAACAAGACAAGGCTGTCCACTCTCTCCATATATCTTCAATATTGTACTTGAAGTTCTAGCTAGAGCAATAAGACAAGAAAAGGAGATCAAGAGGATATAAATTGGAAAGGAAAAAGTCAAACTTTCACTATTTGCAGATGATATGATAGTCTACATAAGTGACCCGAAAAACTCTACCAGGGAGCTCCTACAGCTGAAAAGCACCTTCAGCAAAGTAGCAGGATACAAAATTAACTTAAAAAATCAGTAGCCCTCTACTATACACAGATGATAAATGCAATGAGAAAAAAATCAAAGAAACATCACCCTTCTCAATATCGGCAAACAACATAAAATATCTTGGGGTAACGCTAACCAAAAAAGTGAAAGACCTCTACAGTAAGAACTTTGAATCTTTAAAGAAAGAAACTAAAGAAGATACCAGAAAATGGAATGATCTCCCATGCTCTCGGGTAGGCAGGATCAACATAGTAAAAATGGCAATCTTGCCAAAAGCAATCTGCAGATTCAATGCAATCCCCATCAAAATACTGGCACAATTCTTCACAGACCTTGAAAGAACAATACTCAACTTTATATGGAAAAACACAAAACCCAGGATAGCCAAATCAACCCTGTACAATAAAGGAACTTCTGGAGGCATCATCATCCCTGACTTCAAGCTCTATTACAGAGCTGTAGTACTGAAAACAGCTTGGTATTGGCACAAAAATAGACAGATAGACCAATGGAATCGAATTGAAAACCCTGATATTAACCCACACACCTATGAACACCTGATTTTTGACAAAGAAGCTAAATCTATACAATAGAAAAAAGAAAGCATCTTCAACAAATAGTGCTGGCATAACTGGATTCGGATATGCAGACGATTGCAGAGACATCTGTATCTATCACCATGCACAAAACATAAGCCCAAATGGATCAAAGACGTCAACATAACTCCAGTCACACTGAACCTCTTAGAAGAGAAGGTAGGTGGTACCTTCGAATGAATTGGTACAGGAGACTGCTTCCTGAACATAACACCAGTAGCACAGACATTGAGATCTACAATTAATAAATGAGACTTCCCGAAACTGAGAACCTTCTGTAAGGCAAAGGACACAGTCAGCAAGACAAAACGACAGTCCACAGAATGGGAAAAGATCTTCACCAACCCCACATCTGACAGAGGGCTGATCTCCAAAATATACAATGAACTCAAGAAACTAGCCACCAAAACACCAGTCAATGAAATTGAAAAGTGGGGTGCAGAACTAAATAGAGAATTCTCAACAGAGGAATCTGAAATGGCTGACAGACACTTAAGAAAGTGCTCAAAATCTTTAGCTATCAGAGAAATGCAACTCAAAACAACTCTGAGGTACCATCTTATACCAGCCAGAATGGCTAAAATAGAAAACACCAATGACAGTCTGGGCTGGAAAGGACATGGAGAAAAAGGAACACTCCTCCATTGCTGGTGGGAGTGCAAAGTTGTAAGACCACTTTGGAAGTCAGAATGGTGGTTGGTTGCTCAGGAAAGTGGAAATCAGTCTACCTCAAGATCTAGCAATTCCTCTCTTGGGCATATACACAAATAATGCACATTCATACAACAAGGACATATGTTCAACCATGTTCATAGCAGCATTGTTTGTAATAGCCAGAACCTGGAAGCAACCTAGATGTCCCTCAACTGAAGAATGGATAGAAAAAATGTGGTGCATATACACAATGGAGTACTACTCAGCAGAAAAAAAAAAAAAGCATTGGAACCTTGAAATTCACAGGTGAAAGGCAAGCTTGTTGGTTTAAGAAAAATACCAGCTAAAGGCAAACCAGAGCATTCCCAGGGGCAGCAAGGCAGGTAGGCCAGAGAGAAGGGGCAGCAGAAGGAAAAGAGAAGGTTCCATGTGCTTGTGATCGCTTAAGAGCCCTTTCTGAGACACCCTGATCTCACCTTGACCTCGCCTTATCAGGTGTGGTCAGGCACACCTGTAGACAGCCCTTAGGAGGTGTGGTTACAGTGTCTCCCTACACACAGCCAAATGGATGGAACTAGAAAAAACCATCCTGAGTGAGTTAACCCAGTCACAAAAAGACAAACATGGTATGTACTCACTCATATATGAATTTTAGACATAGAGCAAAGGATTACCAGCCTACAATCCTCATCACCAAGGGAACTAGGAAACAAGAAGGACTGTAAGAGAAAAATGCATGGACCCCGGAGAATGGAAAGGAAGGGGCAGGATCTCCTGAACTAATTGGGGAGCATGAGGAGCTCTCATCCAGTGGCTGATGGAAGCAGAGGCAGACACCCACAGATATACAATGAATTGAACTCTGGAACCCTGTTGCAGAGAGGGAGGAATGAAGATCAAAGGGGTCTGGACCAGGCTGGTGTAACCCACAGAAACAGCTGGCCTGAACAAGGGGGAGCACATGGACCCCAGACTGATGTCTGGGAGGCCAGCACAGGACTGATCCAGACCCCTGAACGTGGATGTCAATGAGGAGGCCTCGTCACTCTATGGGCCTCCTGGTAGTGGATCACTATTTTTCCCTGGTGTAAGAAGGGACTTTGAGAGCCCATCGTACATGAAGGGATGCTCTCTGGGGCCCGAACACATGGGGGAGGACCCAGGCCACAGCCAAGGATGATGTGGTGGACTTTGGGGAGCCTCCATGGAGGGCCTTTCCCTCCCTGGGTAGCAGAGGGGTGATGGGGTGGGGGGCTATTGGGGGAGGGGAGGGAGAGGGAGAAGGGATTGACATGTGAAGCAAGTTTGTTCCTAATTTGAACTAATAAAAAAAAGAAAGAAAATCTAAAAAAAGCTAAAATTTTAAAAATAGAATGATTAGGAAACTAAGAATATTATAACTATATACTAAAGTACTAGGAAGGCATTAAGATAAAAATTTGTGAAATTTATAATACATAAATTGCAAATTCATCATAAAAGTATTATTGTAAATATTTTTATATTCATAACTAAAATGACAATTACCTCAAAATATTGATGTTTAGCAACACGCCTCACTTTCTTTTCTCCCTCCTCTCCTTTCCTGTCCTCCTCCTCTGTGTCCCCATTGCTGGGGTTAGAACCCAAGCCCTGGGAACACCAGCAAGTGCTCCACGGCAGCTCCACGGCAGAGAGAGACTTGCAGCTCCCACTCCTTTTGGTTATTTGCTTTCTTTTTCAAATATTCTGTTGCAGGCACATTTAACATTGTAGCTAGACACTGGTAAGTGACAAGTGTTACATTCTGTTACATTCTCTCAGAGTCTTCCTTTTACACGTTGGCCCGCTGTTTGGCATTGTCTTCCTTACATAAACCACACTGAAATCTTACTTCCAAAGTTGTATGTTTCATTCAGATGCACGGGAACTTAACCATGTCCTAATGTTGTTGGGGTGTGAAATACCATCAAGCTTTTGATCACTTTAGGGTTTCTTTTCAGGCTGCCTTTTCTGGATTTCTAGGAAATAACCCCCTAGCTCTTACTGGCATTTGCTTAGCTGTCATAACAACCACGTTGTAGCTGGAATAGCTTAGTCCAATTTGCATCGCCCAGACTTAAGAACAGAAACAACTGGCTCTTCGTAAGCATTGCCACCATGAGTCTTGGAGGGCCAGGAATTCTCAGGCATGGCAGGAAGTAGCTCACTGGGGTAGGATGGCAGTGCACAGTCAGTTTACAAGCAAATGAAGGAGCACTAAGTAATTCTGCCTCTGGGGTGCTTAGGGAGTGCTTAGTCCCTTGCGGATGCTCTGGACGTGGAGACGGCAAATCCATGTGCTGCGCAATTAACTTGAAGAGCTGACAACCTGGAGCACTTTTCTCCCATGATCCAGCAGTACAGACTTGAGAACCACAGGGGATATTTTGAATTTAAAAATGAAACTGCAAACACGTGAGAAGATGTTCAGTCTCGCCGGACATTTAGAAAATGCAAATTAAAACTCAATTAAACAAGATACCACCACATTCCTATTAACAGGATTTCAGGATGAAAATTCCAGCTTGCTCCTCAGACTGTGGCTTCTACCTTTTACTGGATCTGAAGATGCTGCCGGCTTCCCATTTTGAAGGGCAAAGGTGTGAGATTCCAGACAATGGACAACAAAACAAAACAAAACAAAACAACAACTTGATTTAGGGCTACCAAGCCCAGAAATAAGCAGCTCCTGATAGACAGGAGTCTCCCACGTTACATAACCATTGTAGTCAGCCTTCCCTGTCAACTTGACACAGCCTACGGTTACCAGACAAGGGAGTATCTGTGGAGGGATTGTCCACATCAGACTGACCTGGGGTATATCTCTGGGGGTGTCTTTTGTGTTAACTGATATAGGTCCTGGGATGTGTAGGAAAGGGAGCTAAGCATGAGCCTTCAAGAGAGTCGGCAAGCAGTGTCCCTCCATGGTTTCAGCCTCAAGTTTCTATTTGAGTTCCTGCCATGACCTCCTTCAGTGACGGACTGTGACCTGGAAATGCAAGACAAATAAATTTTTTCTCCCCTAAACAACTTTTGGTTGAGTGTTTTATGACAAGGACAGAAATGGGATGAGTGAACAGGCTGCCTGAGAGAGAGCCACTGACAGAGAGCCAGGCCAACTAAAAGGTCTCTGAGCCTTTCTCCCTAAAGCTGACGGCCAAGTTTGCCACATACTGAGATTTGAGGGAAAACATATTAAGCTTGAAATACCGGATCTCAGCTGTATTCTAACAAGGAACACTGAGCAGGTGACAAACTGTCAAAAATTATGTGAACTCAACTTACTGTCAGGAGAGATGGAAGTTTCCCTAGGTGTCTGAGTCACGGTGTTATGGCAGAAAGGGTGCTGACATGAGGCAGAACGCTTTGGCAGTGCCACTTGGGTCCCAAAGGTATCCCAGCCCATTGGATCCAAACTGAGGGCAAAGAAAATATGTGGGATCTGTCAACAGCTGAACTCTGAGGAGACGGAAGGGAACATGCTCTGTAGGGTGAAGTTGAAGTCTTTGGCAATCCGAAAGGCAAGAGGTCTGATCTCTCCAGGACAGAGGTGAGCCGAGAGGTCTTGAGCAGCAAGCATTTTCACCCACCGAGTCTTCTCCCCAGACCCGGTATTTCCACATCTAAGCTCTTTGGAAATATTCTGATCCATGGTGGCCTAAGCTAATGGCCTGATCCCCAAAGTATTCTACTTAAATACTTTTTTGAGGGAGAATTTTTTTTTTTAATATCCTCCTTCCTGGTGAGTTCTGGAGCTAACTTTTCAAATAATATTTTACTGATCAATTTAATGAGGTTGCCTCGAATTTAATGGATTGTCTAGAGTGCTGTCAGTGTATAAATAGCAAATTATTCTATGTCGTTAATATTTTTAAAAGAGGTATTTACACAGGAGTGGAGGAAAATATATGACCATGTTTGTATTTAGGTTCTTTTAAGTTTTGTCCAATTCCCATTAACTTTTCAATCATTTCTTCCATGTTTTGAGGTTATAATATAATAATTATAATCACTCATGCCTTCCTGTGCTCTTTTTCAAATTCATGCCCTCTTTTTCCTTCTTCTTCTTCTTCTTCTTCTTCTTCTTCTTCTTCTTCTTCTTCTTCTTCTTCTTCTCTCTCTCTCTCTCTCTCTCTCTCTCTCTCTCTCTCTCTCTCTCTCTCTCTGTCTCTCTCTCTCACACACACACACACACTCCTAAATACATATGTACAGCCTTCTGGGTCTGTATAATGTTCCTGATATGTATGTTTTCAGGGCTGACTGGGGAAGACTGTTTTGTTCTCAGCATTCCTTAGTTGCTTATACAGTCCTTTGTGTAGGGCTGAGCCCTCCTGGGTTTTGCAGATGCCTGTGTTAGCATATCTATTGTCAATACAGTTCTTCAGGTATTGGCATTTAGTAGAAGGATCTTCAGTTTCAGTTGGAAACAAGAGATTGGGAGGTGGGCCATTGGACAAAGCTCTTGCTACACCAGTTTGAAGACAGGAGTTTTGGGTCCTCAGAGCACGCATAAAGCCAGGCAGGCATCGGACCTATCGGTAATCTCAGAATTTGGAAAATGGAGTTAAGGCTTTTCTGGGGTAGCTGGCTAGCTAAACTAGGTAGTTGGCATGCTCTGGTGTCAGTGGAAGACGCTGTCTCAATAAATAAAGTGGCGATTGATCGTATCAACATACACACATACGTATTTGCATGTACCTGCACACATATGTGCCCCTATGCAAATATGCATGCACAGGTACACACACATAGAAAAAAAATGAATGTAGGGGAAGAAGTCACTTTTTGTTTTTGTTTTTTTGTTTTTGTTTTTGTTTTTGGTTTTTTGAGACAGGGTTTCTCTGTGTAGCTTTGGAGCCTATCCTGGCACTCGCTCTGGAGACCAGGCTGGCCTCAAACTCACAGAGATCCGCCTGCCTCTGCCTCCCGAGTGCTGGGATTAAAGGCGTGCGCCACCAATGCCCGGCTGGGGAAGTCACTTTTAACAAAGAGAATGCCAACTCAGGTTCAGAACTGAACTACTTTTTCTTATTACCTGACGATCAACGAATACTGTCGCCAAGGCTTGCTGGAAGTAAGCTTTATAAGCCTATTGCTGCCCTAACACAGAAAAGCATACTAATATACAGGCTTCTCTCAGTTGAAGCTATCCTCCGACTTCAGCTGGACTGGGGCTTCACTTCTGCCCTACTTAAAAAAGCAAGGTTTACTTAACAAATTAATAGTATAAATAGGGCAGTGAGCATGCTTAAACCACTCTGAACACTATTTTAAAAGGCTTTAGCAAATTAATTTTATGCAAATGATATTGCTAATGCAAGTGCCACTAATCTGTTCATTAGAGCCAGAGGGAGCAAACTTTATTTTGGCAATTAGTTGAAGTTACTATATGTATTAAAAAAGCACCAAAGTTGCATTTCTTCTAAAGTATATATGTAGACTTTTCACTGGTTGGGACTTTCCCACGTCACACGGTGTGGAATCAGGCACTTATGTCATTTGCCTGTGCTCTCACAGGTGCCTTCACCTTGGGGTAGATAGACCTGGTGGATTCTCCCAGTCATTGAGATGAACAGCAGCTCCTCCTCTGGCTGGAACAAGCCAGTTTCCCTCTGCCCTGAGGGTTGGGGGGTGGGGGTGGAGACACTGCCTTGGCTGGTCTTCAGAGGTAGAGAAGATCAGCCATTATGTAATAGGACAATGACGTGCCCTGATCCATTATTAAATGTCAGGCTTCTATTGCAGTTGGCTTCTCTCTGTCTGTCCCATAGATTCCATGTTGTCTGATAGACTTTGGAAAGAGAGACGTAGCAGGTGGCGACTATCGACGTGACCTTTCAGATCATCTCCACAACTCTGAGTGCGTTTAAAGGGAGAAGCCTGACATTTGTGGCTATGATCATTCATAGTCTCGTCATCCGCCCCATTGATCGAGGACACCGGTCACATCACTGTCTTGAAGCCCAGTGACAAATGTGGCATCTGACTGACAAGTAAAAGCTCAAGTGAATTTTGCCATTTATTATTATAATTATTGTTGAGTCAATTTTCTTTTTCCCAATTATGGGGCCGAAGTGTAGTGAGCTGTCAAAAGAATGACATGGTGCCTAATGTCATGGTAAGCTACAGGAAGTAATCTTATGTAAACAAAGGTGTCTTTGGGCTCCCATGTACTTCCTACCTCATTTCCCTTCACAAAATCATTTTTTTAAAAAATAAATGTAAACTCATATGTATTTTTGGAGGAGGTCTCCATTGTACCTCAAATTCTTTTGTTACCATTTATCCTTTTATTTCGTATGTGTTCAATTTTTTTTATTATTGCATTGTTAATGACCCTAAGCACAGCAGCTTTAAACAAAATGAATTTCTTTATTGACGCATGGTTTTCTTTTCTTTTTTTATGTGATCATTCTAGGTCTTTTTTTTTTTTTGAATTAGAAACAAGATTGAATTGCATGACAATCCCAGTTCCCTTCTCCCTCCCATCCTCCCCTATCACCCCCCAACTAAAACCCTACCCATCACATATCCTTTCTTCTAATCTACACCTGACTCAACCATTCTGCTCCCTCATGACCTCTGCATCCTTCCTCTTCTTCCCATCTCATTCTCGTAGCTCCCTCCCCCCTCTTCCCATGATCTCAATTGACGCATGGTTTTCTATGTCCCATGCCTGATCCTCTTGCCTTCACCAAACAAGTGCTTGCATTACAGGCATACGCCATCACACCCAGCCTACCCAGTGCTGAGGGTGGAACTGAGGGTTTCACACAGGCCAGGCAAGCAATCTACCATCTAGGCTTTGTCTCCAGCCCCACAAATCTTTCCTAGCAGCTGGTTTTACAGTCAGAAATTCTGGTGTAATTTACCAGATGACTCTGCAGCCATCTGTCTGTCCAGGGTCTCCCACAAGACTGGTCTTAAAGTGTTGGTGGGGCCACAATACTTTCAATGGTCAGCTGGAACATGAGCTGCTTCCATCATGGCTGGTTGTCAGATGCTACATGCACCACCATTCCATGGAGCCACTCTCAATGTGGAACCTGCCTCCCTTAGAATAAGATAACGAGAGAGGGTGCTTTTGTTAGATGTGAATCACTACATCCAACTTGCATTCAAAGGGGGAAGATAGCAAAGCACTAATGCCCTGAGTAATGAGAGGCGGAGTCAGTCACCCAGCACTATCCTGGGCTTGCTCAGTGCACTAAGAGAGATGCAGCAGGCATCATGTTTGTTGGAGGCTTTGGTGAATCTGTAGCTAAAGTTTGCAGCGTGCATCATGTCAGTCCTGAGGCCTCCAGAAGCTTAAGCTGGCCCCTCGGGGTGCTAGGGACAAGCACTGTTGTCTCATAGGGACTGAAGAGAGCACACTCCACAGCTAAGCCTCTACAGCAGTGCTTCTCAACCTCCCTAACATTGCCATCCTTACTGCAGTCCTTCCTGTTGTGGGGACCCCCAAGCATACAATTACTTTGTTGCTACTTCATAGCTGTAATTTTGCTACTGTTATCAATCGTAATGTAAATATCTGATATGCGAACTCTGTGGGGGACTCAGGTTGAGAACTACTGTTTTAGTATCTGGACCAAATCTCTCAAGACCTTTAGTTTGTTCTTCAGAGTCAGGTGGGGCTCATGTTGCTTAGCACTGACTTGTTATCAATTATTTCCATAATTCTGTTCATTTTTATTAAATTTTTAATTTTTAATTTTAATTTTATCTTTTAGACCAAAATAAGGCTACCTGCTTCATGGGATGTTTTCAGGACAAAAGTAGGTAACTTGTGCAAAAATACATAATATACAGCTATTAGTTTATAACCATAAACAAGAATTCATCTATTATATAACACACATTTATGTATATATCTGTTTGTGTAATAATCTATAACATATATTTTTCTATATGCTACTGTGTTATGGAAACACAGTAGGCAGAAATGTTAATATATATTTCTCTGATCAATGATTTTTCTAAATTACAAACATTACTTAGGGAGTTCTCATGTCTGAGAGTAGGGCCAAGTCTTGAAAGATACTCCACACCCTATTAGTATGAATTTTAAATTTCTTTTGTTAAGTCCTTCCCTCAAAGTCACGAACATATGCTCTATCACCTAGCCTGGAGTATGGAAGACAGTGTAAGAACGGATGAGATAGATACAGGGGTGGCTATGGACAAGAAAGTGGCATGGATGAGCAATCCATGTTTACTGTGGTTTTCAGTTTCCCTCTCCATGGACATCTGAGTCAAACAGCAGGCACTGAATATCACTGCCATCGAGCCTGAAAGCAACTGGCCTGCCTCGCCTGACGCTCCTCCTCATGTCTACCTCAGACTGCTGCTGTCCTGAACACAGCTCTTCTGGTCTTCACCAAGTCCATAACAGTTTCTCTCTTCATTCTGCTATCCCAGTATCACAGCCATTCTACAGGTCAGACACACACAGCAGGGAGAGGGGAGGAAGTGAGGGTGACCGACGGACATCTCTTCCCTGACTGCAAACATCCTTTGTAAGCCTAGGAACCCCTTGAAGACACTTTGTTGCAGAGACATCTCAACTAAACTTTGGACAAAATGGATTTCATCCAGCAGCTGATCTAAAAATGAGCACTTGGCTGGTATTGGACAGTTTCACACCTCAAGTGTGAGGAGATTAGGCTTCCATGTAGCTTTGTCTCAAGATGGTTGTTGTTTGTTGTTGTTTGTTTGTTTGTTTTTAAAGAAGAATGGTATGTGGCTTCCTTGCTCCACAGACACAGGGACAAAAGACCACGTGTGTTCTAAAATGAAAGTTGAACCCTGAGTGTTATCTTTTTCCAATTGCTGTGCCTGTGTTGCTAACTAGGTATGCTTAACTGACATCTATAAAGCAACTCCTATGTGCCAATCACCAGACTAAATACGTTCCTCTTATTATTTCACGAATTCCCATTTGTAACTTTTTGCTGCCATTATATGAGCTTTAGGAGACTGAATGGTCTGCCCAGGGGTATGGAGACCATAATTCTCTGAACCAAGAATAAATCCTACTCCTCTGGCTCCCTGTGTAGCACACACTGACAGGCACGCTTAGCCATAAATAAGTTCCTATGGAATAGATACCTTTCTGGTGACATCGGCTCTTCCTCTTCCGGAGGAGTCCTTTCAAGGGTCTTAATGTTCTGCAGGTGAGCCGTGAGAAGTTCTATTTTAAAATTTAAATCTTCTGCCAATTTCCTCCCCCAAATTGCCTGCCATTAGAACCATGGAATTAGCATTCAAGGATGAAGTGTTCTCTGGGATTGAAGCTGGTCATGGCTGGGAAAGGGAAATACCAACTGTGAATTGACCCTCCTAACAGGCGATAGGAATTTTGTGCATAGCTGATATGTGCAGTGAATTCTGAGTCTGTATTTTAGCCAGTCATTCAAACTGTTTTGCAAATTAATTTGTTTCTGAGTTTCACTGAGAGGCATAATTAAATAGTGTTATGTTAGGACGACATTCGGTGACAATAAATGATACTCCCCAAGTGGTGAGTTATACAGTTGATTTCTCTGCCATGTGAGAAACATATGGAGATGGTCATCCCAAGAGTGAGAAGGAAGCCTCCACACCACCAGCGCCCATCATACTGTTCAATGTACTACCACAGTGTTCCGGCAGTGTGTCCTTGTCTAAGATGGCTGTGGGAAGACCAGCACATTCCCATTTCAAGGTGTGGTATGACAGAGAGGATGACCTGAAGTTTACAATGTTTTGAGTAAACTACCTGGAATTCTCACCTGCCCCATGGCTTTTATCACAGTCAGCTGAATAAATTCCTTAGGAAGCTGGGCACTGCTGTTTTAAGTGAAGATGACACTGTGTCTGAAAAATAAGGCTCCCTTTTAATGTGAGATAAAAGTTGAGAGCTGCTCAGGGCCGATCAGGAGGAACAGCGAGCTCAGACAGGCGGCCACTTTTCTTCTGTAGGGTACAAAGAAATAATGTCTACTTATGTGGTCCCAAAGACCATGGTGCATCTGTTCCTGGGTAGACAGAAGGCACGTGTGTAGTATCTTATCATGTGGTCCCAAAGACCATGCATGCATCGGCTCATGGGTGGACAGAGGGTGCATGCACACTGTCCTAGTTTGTTTTCTGTTGCTGTTGTAGCAATTTGGGGGAGAAGGGGATTAATTTCTGCTTACAGCTTATAGTCCACCATGAAGGGAAGTAAGTGCAGGAACTTGAGGCAGGATCCTGGAGGCAGGAACTAAAACAGAGGCCATGGGAGGGTGCTGCTTCCTGGCTTGCTCCTCTTGGCCTCACCAGCTTTCTCCTTATACAACCCAGGACCTCCTGCCTAATGGTGGCACCTCCCATGCCAATCATGAATCAAGACAATATCCTACAGGCCAATCAGGTGGAGGCATTTTCTCAGTTACATTCCCCCTTTCCCAGATGATCCTAGCTTGTGTCAAGTTGACAAAACAGCAAACACTAACAACAACTGGCCAGCACACACACTTCACATGCTTAATAACAGTCACTCTTGGACAGTGGAGAGTTACATTTTTTTTCACAATAATGTAACTTTTTTTTTTTCACAATCATAGATGGTGACTGATGCCATATAGGATGCTTGTAAAATACAGGAGTCACTCCTTAGTAAGTGTCTAAAAACTCTGTTTTCTCAGACATTTGAGTGGGAGGTATCAGCCTAGAGGGCCTACCATATACTAATCCATTGAAACTGACTTTGAATTGTTGCAGTTAAAACTGGAGGTCCCAGGTAAGTGACACCTATGCTAACCCATGATCTTGCTTGCTCTTACTAGGTCCTGTCTCTTAAAGGTTCTGCCACTGTCAAGCACAGACTGAGAAGCAAACCTCAAACCCAGGGCCTTGGGGAGGCAGTTACCACAACCATCGGTGCTGAGACCTAAATGTCACTCCACTTGGATTGAGGTCTCCCGGATTGCAGTCTGTGTTTTCTCAGATTCTAGCTATAAGCTTTGCTATTATTTTTAACTTGATCTGATCTTATTTTTGACAGGACCCATCCAATTTTCAGTCTATCTACTGGTATAATAAAAAATTTATTTCCCACACTATAAATGAGAACTTGCTTCCTTTGTCTGAAATCGATCTCTGCCAAGCTGCAGGAGGCTCTTCTCTTGAAGTACCCAGCATTCTGAGCGGCAGTGAGTGAGATTCAAAGTTGCCAGAATTGCCAGCTGCAGAGAGTGGTACTCAGCTTCTGGTTTTAAGGGACAAGTCATGTCAGCCATCACTCTGAAACCTCACCTGTTCCTGGCTGCTATTGGCATTCTCCTTGGGGATGAATGAGGATACATGCTTTGTTTGCTTAAAACTGTCCCCTACCACTTCGCGTTGACTTGTGGATTCTTAGTAGTGATGCCATTCTACCCTGACCTCGTGTCTTTCACCTCACCATGCCCCAATGACGGCAGAGACCAGTGGTCATAGCATAACCAGGGTGTGTACATTTTCACTACTCAGCATATACTAGATTTTCTTGTGTTGGCTCAACAACAACTGTGTGGCATTTCATCTCCCTGGGCTTCAGTTAACTCGACTGTAAAATCAACGAGCTTGGACTTGATGGCTTCCACAATGCGATCCCTTCCAGCCCAGGAAAAGTCACCTATCCTAAGATTGTACTGACATCGGAGCTGATAAAAACATTTTTGGAAACCCCATTCTTCTAACCACATGGTAGTGAATAGTAGACAGGACTGGTCCTTTGGAAACTGCACCTGGCAACGCAGACATGTAGCCCATGTAGCTCAAAATGCTCTACATTGTCTGTGCCACTCAACAGTAAAAAGGGGGACTGAAGAGGTGGCTCAGTGGTAGAGAGAGCTTCTTGTTCCTCCAGGTGTCCTGAGTTCAATTCCCAGCACCCACATGGGGTGGCTCACAACTGCCTATAACTCTAACTCCAAGGGATTCAAAATCCTCTTCGGTCTTCCTTGAACACCTCTGCACACATGGCACACACACACACACACACACACACACACACACACACACACACACACATGAAAATTAAAGTAAATCCCTTTTTAAAGGGTGACTCTGATTTGACTTATATAGTAAATTATCTTGTCAATTAGCTAAACTGGGTTGGTGGAATGGCATGGGTAGCAATAACAATTAATTAAAAACCACTCATATTTAAAGTCTGGAGGCTGCTCATTCTCTGGAGCACTGGTTTCTTCATAATTATTTTTCTTCTATCTGATAATTTACACTTTTACATTTTCCAATGAGCCACACTCTATCACATCACACTAACCAAGAAATACCAAAGGGTAACCTCAAAGCAGATAATTGAAGCATACTTCTATTTACCACCTTTTAACCAAGAAGGATCTGTAGTAGTTTATAAAAATGACATACCATATCCAATAATTGGGAATTTAGCATACTCCATTCAACCCAAGTCCCATGCTGGGACAATTTAAACACCCAGGTAAGTGTATGTGTCTTTGGGAAGTTTGCAGCTCAGTGACGTTGAGTGTTACCATGCATAAAACTTTTGCAAATAAGAATAAGAGCTCCCCTGCCACATCAATAAATCAGGTTGGATCCTGTGTGCGAGGCCAGCAACAGCTGACAGAATACAGGTTTCTGGAAACGCTTCATATGTCCCTCCAAAGAGCCAGATTGCACTTTAACAGCCTTGTTATCCTAATGAAATGCCCCTGCTTCCTCATCTTTGCTCCAGACACTACCAAGGTTGGGCAAAGGAAGCCCCATCTCCCCGAATGCCTCTAAACACCAAATTTGGATGACAGATTAATGATGAGATCTGCCTCCCCATTAATTTATTTGCAGGAGACACCTGTGCCAATAACCTCGTTAGGGTTTGGAGCATATCCCTAGAAAGGCATGCCTTCCCCCTTACCGAATTGGCTCCCCATAATTCTTAATTACTTTCTGTTGCCTGGTGGGGAATAGGCACATGACATGGAAAATTTTATAGGATCTAATCATTAACCAACTCCATTCTTGAGTGGAGTTAAGAGTATCCGAGAAAATGGTCTGTCTCAATCCCCCTAGCTACTTTCAAAATCATTGGCCAAAGGAATTTTCCACATGCATTTTCTGCTTGAGAGCCATTCTGTCTAAGATAAGAGCAAAGGCTCCCACAGCCCTTGTCTTGTGACAGGCACTGTTCAAAGCCCCGGGTGCAGGATCAGCCCATCTCCCAGCACTGCCATGATGACACCGAGACACACAATGTCACTTACCCAAGTCACAGCCATGTGTCGAAGCCAGCTCATCTGACTACAGGCTTCTTAGGCCTACTCTTCTTCCTATGGAAGAGAGGCCATGAAAGAAAGAGATGAAAACCCCACTTTTGAATTCAGCTTTCATTGTCTTGGGTAATTTGTCAAGACTATCAGGTTCGAAAAGGGAAGGGGTTGTGAGACAGTCATGTAAGACCACAAAACCAGGAGGTTCTGATTCCACTGCAGGAAGGGACAGGCACTTTGTGTGTAGTTCTTGCCCTCCAGTCCTGTGATGGACTGTATAGTGAAGTCATCCGGGAAGCTTTCAGAAATCCTGACGCCTAGTGGGTTGTTCTCCCTCCCTCTGTCTGTTTGTTCCCCTCCCCCCTCTCTCCCTGTGTGTGTGTGTGTGTGTGTGTGTGTGTGTGTGTGTGTGTGTGTGTATGTGCGCGTGCGTGCGTGCGCGCGCATATACTCGCATGTGCACGTGGGCCACAGCATGCTTACAGAGGTCAAAGGCCAATGTTCTGGAGTTGATTCTCTCCTTCCAGGCACCAGGCTCAAGCCCTCAGGCTTTCACCAAAGCACATTTACCTGCAGAGCCAGCTCCTCACCCTTAAAATATGTTTCAAAAACTATGTTTATCATTTAACATTGCTTCATTTATGTATAATCCAGGGTGATTTAATCAAAATTAGGTGGAATGGGGCAAACTTCACAAGGCCCCTTACATAGGATGAAATGAAGAGCTGTAGGCAGTCAGTGACTGCGTTTTCTTCAAGGAAAAGCACCGTGATGAGTTATCCCAAGTGTTCAGCCCTAATATAGAGAAGGGCAACAGTAAATGGGTGCAGCAGTGTGGTGTGTGTGTGTGTGTGTGTGTGTGGTAAGTATGTGTGTGTGTGGTATGTATGTGTGTGTGTGTGGTGTGTAACAGTAATTATAGAAGATGAGGCCATGGATTCAGGGGGAACTGAAAGGGACATAGAAGGAGTTGGAGTAGAGTGGCGAGAGGGTTTAAATAATATAAACCTAGGGTATTCAAGTATGAAATTCTTAGAAATTAAAAAGAAGCATGACTGAAAGCTTTGTGCATCATGTGCAGGACTGGATTTTTCTTGTCTTGTCCCAACTTTAAATATATTTCTGACCTATTAACTTCAGACCTAATTTTTCCATTGTAATTTCAAATAATTTTTGTTATCTCCTCTAATTTTTACCAGACCATTATCACTCCTTATAAGACAAATAGAATCAGCAGTGGGGTTTTGTTTACAACGATACTGAAATCCTTCTGTGTGAGTTGCTATAGATGTCTGGGGACTGGGGTAGTGTTGGACACTAATGATGGCCTCTTACCTTGGGATCTACATTTCAATACAGCATGTGATTAAAAGTGCTTCTCATTCACCCCAGTATCAGTGCCCTTATTATACAAAGTCACCTACTCTCATTCATGTGGAAATCCTTTAGGAAGTTTTATCAATTTTATAATGGCCTGCCTGGGAAACTCTTGCCAGATTGCTCCCTCACTAGGGCTCCATTTGAGTACATCTTCACAGTGGGATGATGAGAAATAAGGATTTGGAATCATTTCTTTCAACATAAGGAAGCTTACCTGCTTCCGAAAATCACTAGGATTGGGTCAGGCCAGGTGGCTCAGCAGGTAAGAACCCTGTCTGACCGACTGTTGACCCAAGTTTGCTCCCTGGGCCCCACATGGTGGAAGGAGAAAACTAACTCCCAGCAGCCTCCCTCACCAATAAATAAACAAATATAATCAAAGAAAGGATCTGTCTTTGCATCACAATCTTTGGCTTTCCCTTATCTACCTGCTTTTCTCCTCTCTCCGTTTTGCATTTGGCATGCTGTTCTTCTAGATTCTATTGTTTGGAAACTGACAACTATCCACAATCTGTATTCACTTTCATTTGTTTTAAGATTTGGTCCAAATATTGATGTCAAGGAAATGCACTGATGGTAGATGTAAGATTCAAAACAAAACTAACATTAAAATGTCAGGTTATGAAGGTAAGATTCAAAGATTAATCGCCTGACCCAGGTACTATGATACAGAGAAAGAATTGCCTGAATCAGGAATTTGGGACCCACAAAGCAAGAACCCCATTGCAAAAACCTTCAGCCCTGACAAGCAGTGACAGGATCCCAAGCGTAAGCATCCATCCCTTTGGCCAAACCACACCTAAGAATTGTGTATTCATATTGACAACACAAACTCTTAACAAAAGAAGAGCCATTTGAGTGTGATGATAGTGGTGGGGATACAGAAGATTATGTTATACAAAGAAACTACCAAGGAAGCAGAGATCTTTAGCTTGTAGAAACAGGAAGAATAGGGTGGCGACAACAGCTTTACTTTCAAGGCTATCACCTCACAAAGAGAAAAGGAATAGCCAGATATCGGGGGCCTGCTGTTGCTTTGGCCCTATGACAGCATGTCACAGCAGGAGTGGGGCCATGTTAGTGAGGCAAATCTGTTCACCTCATACAGATGGGGATGAAGATGAAGAGAATAAGGTCTCATGATCCTGTTGGAGGGAATGTCCCCAGTAACCCGAAGAAATCCTAGTGGTCCCTGGTTCTTAAAGGTTATGCCAGGTCCCAGTAGAACAATGCTTGGGACTAAGCCTTTAACTCATGGGTCTTTGAGGACATTCAGGAGTCAAGCTACAGTAGGGGAATGTTTGAACATAAAAGTTGTCCTCACACATGGAGTAGAAGGGTTAGTCTCAGTTTACTGTAACTGTAGATGACAGAACTATGAACAAGCAGACTGATGACTATGATCCTTGATCCAGGCTGTCTCTCATGATAATGTCTGATTTGTGTGTGCCTGCGCCACATATGAAACCTGCCTATTGCAAGGACCACAGCACAGAGGTAGAGGTCAGAGGACACCTTAGTGGGGTAGGTGCTCTCCTTCTGGGGTTGAACTCTGTGGAGGAGGATCTTATATGCAGCCTGGTGTGTGTAGTTTTGAGAATGCTTCGGGGATCAGTACTCTGTTTGGTTGGAGAGAAATTCTCAGATCATCACTTTCATATAAGAAACCATTTTCTACCAGCCATAACCCATTCCAAATGGGAAACTGAAGTGGGCGTGGTGGTGCACACCTTTAAACCCAGCACTTGGGAGGCAGAGGCAGGAGGATCTCTGAGTTCAAGGCCATTGTGTTCTACATAGTGAGTTCCAGTACATCCAGGGCTACATAGATCCCGTCTCCAACAAACAAACAAACAAACAAACAAACAAAATCAACTGGAAAACTGGCACTAGTCTGTTCCATCAGAGGAGTAGGTGCCTCAGAATTACAGAAATCTAAACAATGGCTAAATCTTGAAGCATGACTCGTTCTTTCTAAGCAAACTGTGCTTGTGACTAGAGACCAGGAGACCTTCTAAGGGTCTGTGGCTCCATGGGTCTAGGAGAGGAATCCAGCTTCAGTTCTCTGCTGTGTCTCAAGAATGCAGGTCTTGCTACCTGCTGGCATAGTGTTCCTGAATGTAACACTCAGCCAGCAGGTGCAAGGGACCCAGACTCTCAGGCATCTTATCTCTAAGACTCATTGATACTCACAGCACCTTGTGCTCAAGTCTCACTCCTTATTCACAGTGTGTTTCTTCTTTCCCTTTTCTTCACATGGGTGCTGTGGAAAGTTCCAGAACACAAACCCAGTGTCAGAGAATGTCAAGGTCAGTGACCATGATATCAGTGTTAACATATAATATATAGGTGATTTTTCAAAAGAGGAGATAGAACACAAGCTGAAGCAGACACTTGGTGCTATTTTATAGCCAAATTACCTCACTGTAGCCCTACCTCAGTCACCGCCCACAGCACAAGCATCCATACCAATCATCTTTTCCATGCTTCTCCACTGACTGTGTCAGCTGAGGTCAGGAAGATGACGTTACTCCTCGAAGTTCACTCTCTTCACACTCTATGATTTTGTGGATGGCCTTTTCCTTTCCACAAAGCCAAATGCCACCCATCATTTCACATTCAACTCAAGCTGCTTTCCTCATGGGATTGTGTGTGTGTGTGTGTGTGTGTGTGTGTGTGTGTGTGTGTGTGTGTGTGTGTGTATGATTCTGGAATCTGTTGATTGATCCATCTTTGAATTTCAGTATATACATTTTTACCCCATTGTGTGGCTTTGTCAACTCCTTTTTGAAATGTTGTTGCAGAGGGTGAGCCTGGGCCACCAGCATGTGGACTGTGTTTACTGGCATTTGCCAGTGTTTTGACCTGGGCTCCACATTTCTTCAGGAAAGTATCTGCCTTTCGAGGACATTTTCTTTTGCTGGAAATGACAATCTGACACTGACATTTCCCTGATTAATCTGTGTGGAGAGATCCCAACTTCAGCTTTCTGAACTATTCATAGCTTCAAAGAGCTCTGGGTGTTTGTATACTTACATATCTGCTACGGCTATGCCCAGACTCCCCTGCCTTCCAGAAAATTCTATCTCCAATTCTGCCCCCCTCTCCGTTCTCACCACAGGCTGTAGAGGCTGATGAAGTCTAAGTTGTCAGAGTTGGTTACTTGCTGGCAAAATATTTACACCTTTGACAGAGCTGTCAGATTGTTGTCCCCAAACCAAATGAGCACGCATGTTGAGTTTCCCTCCCACAAACTAAACTGGAGGGAAGTGCTTCAAGTCTATACTCAATTCTATACTTAGAATGACATGACCAGCAGCTACACACAATCAAAAAACCCAGGAAAGCAAAACTCCTTGTGTATAGCTGAATGGACCCCTAGGAAAACAGTTTCACGTTTTAAAAAAAAAATCAATCTCTCTTTCTCAAATGAGGGATAATAATGGTGGGTGGTAAAGGGAAGCTAAGGATCAGAGCTCCCAACCAATGACACACAAGCATCTGTGACTGAAGAAGGTATTCTAGATAAAAGTAAATACTCTACAGTGTTATCCTCAGGGACTCATAAGGACCATACTGTGAGACACCAAGAGAGAAACTTTACCAGCAGTAACTAATTGATAAAGACAAGGCCAAAACAGCAAATTGAGAATGGACAGTAAAAGATGCAGGGAGATAAGTGATGCAGAGGTAAGGGAGAATGGGTTCCAGCACATATCTTAGTTCTAACTTAAGTACCATAGAAAAATGATGTGTAATGATTTTTATTGCTAGTAGCTACAGGGTAAGCAATAGCTGCAAAATCTCATTTAAGAAAGATTTCTTGTGGGTGATTCTGGGAAGAGAATAATTCCACCCTCCCCAGCCAACAGCAGTCTCGTTGTCACTGCCGGACTCTTTGGTGGTTTGTACACGGGTAGGGCATGTGAGATGCTTGGGGAGGGGGAGGAAACAGGAAGTATCAGTTGTCTTTTTCTCCATGTGTGGTCGCATGGGAGTGAAGATCAGCTGGGGACCCAGGAAGAGAAGGAACAAGTCAAACTGAAGTTTGGGTATGAATAGTTTAACTTAAAAGAGTGTAAAAATATTGGATTTGGAAAGTGACATGGACAATCGTAGGAACTTATCTTTTGTTTTGTATGTGTGCAGAACCATGTGCATTTAAAACACGGTCACTCAATATTAATAATGCTTATCATCGGATGGTAGAATTTCAGGTGATCTTTTATATTGTCTTAGCTCAGTGGTTGCCAACCTTCCTAATGCTGCAAGCCTTTAATAGAGTTCCTCATGCTGTGGAATGATTTTCATTGTTACTTCATAACTGTAATTTTGCTACTTTTATAAATCATAATGTAAATATCTGTGTTTTCCAATGGTCTTAGGTGACAAACCCCCGTGAAAAGGTCATTTGACACCAAAGGGGTCATGACCCACAGGTTGAGATCCATTGTCTTAATTTTTATTAACTGGTTGGCTTTAATACTTTTCTTTTAAACAAGGAACAAGTACTGTGTATGTAACTGGAGGGAAACACAGCAAAACTGACAAGCGTTGCTGTAAAGAAAGGAGACTTTTTAACTCTAGATAAAATTTGCATGTTTTCATTTTTTATTTTTGGCTCTTACTGAGGAAAATATGACCGACTTTAACATAGTTATATCTCATTGATCCTTTATAACATCCAAATGTTCACCATGGTTGATTTTATCTTTTTTTCCAAATCAGAATCTTATTTCTAACTTTGTGCTCTGTATTTAGGGTGTTGCCTGATGTGTGCCCTCGATCTTATTCGGCTATCTCTACAGTTGCTCAGTTAAACTCATCAGAAGAATAATTACTTCTACTTTTAAAGTGAAAAAATTAACACAAAATGAAACAGTTAACTAGTAGCCCAGTCAGTATTCAAATCCAAGCCTGACTAACTGCACTGCTCATAGTTTAAACTCTTATCACTAAGTTTATGAAAATAGATTGTTTATCTGGACCTTACATGGATGAGACTTGTCTGCTTATATGCAAATGAAACTCCTAGGTAGATGCTGGCTCCTTTAATTCCCATGTCATCTCTATGAGATGAGGTAATTCATGCTCGTGAATTTAAGCTCTTCCCAACACTTCCTGTGATGTTGATGAGAATGAGGACCATCGAGGCAGTGTCTTCAAGACTCAACTGCACTCTTTCATTCTGCCTCGAACTCTTAAGTGACTTGACTACATATACCATTGCCCATATGTACTGAGCTACAATGGGACATTTCAATATGTCTAAACTGGATAACCTGGTGGCCCATGTCTATAACCCCAGCACTTAGGAAGCCTAGGGAGGAAGCTCACCAAGAGTTCAAAAGGCTAGCCTGGGTTAATTAGCAAGACCTTGTCTCAAAGGAAAAACATATGTGAGTGTGCATATATACAACATACAATTATATTTCTGTATTATGGTTTGACTGTGAAATGGCCCCATGGTTTCATGTGTTGGATCCCTAGTCCACATCTAATGACACCTTTTTAGACAGTATTGGCAACTTTTAACTGAAGATTGGGCTCTTTCTCTCTTTCCTGTCTATCATGAGAAAAGCAGGCTCTGCCACATGCTGCTGCAGTCATGATGCTCTGCGTCACCACAGACCCAGAATCAGCAGAGCCAAGCAAGGACTATGGACTAACACCTCTGAAACCGTGAGCTAATACTAACATTTTCTCCCGTTAAGATGTTCATCTAGGGCATTTGTCACAGCCACGGAAAGCCTGACTAATACAAAGCATACGTTCTGCAGTGAGCCATCCAGGGTGATTATCTACATGAGACTTCCATACACTGAGATAGCTCAACAATCTCTGAAAGCTTCCTATCTGGGGTCTGTCTCTCCAAAGAGGTTCTCAGCCCACACTAAGAATGAACAGCTAAGCTGAGAGATGCTATCATCCGCATCACAGTCACAAAAAGACCATTTCTCCGGGATTCAGAATATTTCTTGTTATTTGTCTCAGTAGAAACATGATTTCTTTTACACCTCTTGTGAAAACCAAATAAAGAGATTGAAGAGCAGCGGGTCACCAAGAAAGATAATGTCCTTTATTATTCAAGTGTAATTCAAATCTCTCTATCCAGCCTCAAGCATGTGCTCAAAGGTAATTGACTGCACAGGAGACTTGCATGCTGCCAATTGATGGTCCCCGGGTCACAGACCTCCTGACCAGTTGCGTGTTGTGGCCTAGTTTTGTTTTTCTCTCAAGGAAAATAAATATACTGTAAATGGGGGGAGAAGTGAGGAGTTGGAGCCTGGTCCTGAAGACTGCTGCCCATGCTGTGGTACATCAGGGTATAAATTGCTTTGCTTCTGTGAGGTATTCCTCCAACCAGCCCAACCACCAAATTTGGCTCAGAGACCTGCCCCCCCTCCATCCCTTCCCTAAGGTCCAAGGCCCATGCTCATCACCTGGAGTGAAGGCTGACAGGAATTCACAGAGGCAGGAAGCAGGGAGACATGCCGGCATTGTCATGCATGAGTGACCAGCAGCCATCAAGGGCAATTAAACACGGAGAACTCAGGATCTTTCTGGACAGGTCCAAGGTCCCCGGCGCCGCTGTGATTAGATGCTTCCCCTGTTCCCTGTAGTCACCATGTGACATATCCCGTTTCTTTTGCTCTTTTCTCATTTCTTTTGTGCAGTACAGTGCGCAGTCATCCAATGCAGACTTCATTTCACATGACTTTATTTCCACAAGAATTTTGGCCAATTGCAAGGAGAACTGAATCAGACGTGCTTCCAAATTCTCAGGCAGTCAGCTCCAAAGTGTGTGGATGTGGGCTTAGCATGCCCGCCCTGCTGCGAGTACTTGGCCCTTGTTTCCTTTTCTTGGAAATGATTTACATCCTAAATTGGGCTGTGCAATTTATCTTGTTTAGAACCAGGATGTGTACAAGAGACCTGAACAAATTAGTGCTAAGCCCAGCTTTGGGGGTGTCTTTGGTCACTTAATTCATACAAAGTTTGAAATAGTTCAAGCTGCTGGGCTTCTTAAAGAAGCTGGTATGTCAAATGACAGTATTATATTTATGTAGTTGGCCTTGCAGCACAAAGAACTGACTCCTTTTAATAGAATGAGAGAGGGAAATTTGAAGCCTGGATGGAAAAGAATTGAAGCAAAGAGCCCGGTTCTCTTGCTTTTTTGAGATGGGGTTTTGTTCTCTCTCCCAGGCTGGTCTTGAACACAAAATCCGCCAGCCTTGCTCTAGACATGAGTGGAAACAGATGGTGGAAATGGGCTTGGTCTTTTGCTGCCTCTGAGCTCTCTTTGTTCCCATCAACTCAATTGTTTCTCCGTTATCAGTCGCCACAACAGTTGCAGAACATGTTCTACGAACAACATAGAATGAGGGTGTTAAGAGATCTGGGCCCGTGTGAGAAATGCTTCCTCCATCTCCGTGTGTGTCAGGGACTGTGCTGACAGTGGCTAAAGGGAAGACTGGGGTTAGGTGCCAAGTGACAAGGAGGGCTGCAAACAGTCTAAATATAATGACTTCTGAAAAGCAGGACCCAGAAAGTAAGACTCTGGAGTTTTAAAAACAAAAAGGTGGCAGATGAGCAAAGCAAGACACACTTCTTCAACGCATCAGTGTGGGAGGAAACCAAAAACTGGTAGCTGAGAGGCTAAAATGTACCTGGCAAGCAAGAGATGAGGAGGGAGGTTTAGGTGGGAAGAGGGGTGGGAAGAACGACGGGGGGAGGGGGGGGGCTGTTGGAGGAGGTTAACTGACGGAAAGGTTAGAAAACAACACGTGCAACTTGGAACCCATGTGACTTGATGGTGAGACCCATTGCTGAAGGTGCCACATTAATCACAGGATTCAGAGAAATCAAGGAAACTTCCTACTGCTAGTTCTCATAGTAGCAGGAAGTGCTATTCTGGGGGCTGGGGGGGGCAGGGCTACCAATAGTCTCATTTATCTGTGAACCTTGTGAACTGCATTAATGACCAGCATGGCAAGGTGTGGTCACGAGTGTAATAGTGACATGAACATTATGAAAGTAACCAACTGCTTTTGGGTTGGGTTTAAGTTCTACTCCATAGGAGAAATCGTGTTCCTGGTTGTAGGAGAAACTACAGCCAGGCTATCCAAGCTACAGGTGCCCAGGTCAGCCTGCATTTCCTCCCTGAGCCAAGCCTGCCTCTATGCCCAGAGACTGCTGACAAAGAGACACCTGACCAGAGATACCAATGAGGAAAGGACAACTCAGAAGAGCCAGCCGCCTGAGCCAGAAGGACCTTGGGAGGGGGTATAAAGCCAGGCCTAACTTCCTTAATAAACGAGTCTTCAACGAGCTCTGTTACTCAATGACTCCTGGGGCCCGAGACCATGCTGCTGTGTCTTCTCACCCCCTCCCCCAAGGGGTGTCCGAGCAGGGTCACCCACAACATCTGGCTCCTAGACACAGGGCTTGTGGATCCTGTGCTGGCATGGGTCTCGCCCTGCTTGAATCGGCGGGATTTTAGGGGCCCTGATCTTTGCCGTTTGTTGCTGGTGGTGCATGGCGGATGGATCCTATCTTGGTGCACTTTTGCTTTCACTACCCGAACACTTTCGAACTCCTCTTCAAGTTTGCAGTGCCTCGTCTTTGGAGACTTGTTCGATGAGTTGGCCCCTAGTGTTTCATGTCCTGAGTCCTCGAGAAGGTGAGTGCGGGGACCCTCCTTCTTTTCTGTCTTTTCCTTTGTGTCTCTCTGGTAACCCTGGCGCATTAAGTAGGAACATCTACACTTAGGTCTGACACACTTCCAGTTTTTGTTTGAGTCAGTCTTTGGTTTATACTTTGTTCTTGTCTACGTCTCCTGCCATTAAGAGAATGGGGAACTTACCCTCCCACTGTAAGAAGCCTCAGGTGAGGATATTAAAATCAATATTGGTTACCAGGGCCTTAAGGTTAAGACTGCTGATCTGGAGGATTTTGGAGATGAGGTCATGGTGTTGGCCCCCTGGATTTTTCCAAAAGCATGTGGGAGCCTGACCTCTGAATGCGTGTGCTCTCAGGCCCCAGGGTTAAAACTACTACTATTACTTTGCTACACGGACAAAATGTGAAAATGCTCTTTAAATTTGTATCTCTTTCTGTAGATTAGTGCCACCCTCTATCCTCGTCAGAGAAGTTTCTTTGTATAGTGGAGTTAATACAGTGAGTCACAACTGGTCAAAAGGAACAGCGTGACCACAGCCCCTCAAAATGTTCAGGGACCATCACAGAAAGGGGGGCAGAAAATTGTAGGAGCCAGGGGTAGATGATTTCCTGGCATGAACATGGCCCTGGTTAAATGTCTAGCACTGCAAAAAGACAAAATGGAAAGTAGATGCTTCAAATAGGCTTTTCCAGGCTTGTGCCAAAGACAGACTCAAGCTATTTGAAAGGGAAATCACTCCCGTCTATTTACAAAGAGGGGTCCCACTTTCCTGCTAGGGAGAAGTCCCTGCAGGTGTGCTGACTGTGGAGCTCATGATCTGCATCCTTAATATATGAAAAGCTGTGTTTAGTTACTCCAGAGGAGACAGGCAGCAGAGGAGACACAAGCTGGCAAGCAGGTATGGGGAAGTTGGGCTACCAAGTTGATTAGTACCCTCAAGAAGAGGACCTTTAATTAGTATTTATTTCTGTGGAAGTCAAAATACATAAGTTCTACTCTGGGCTTCATCACTTGTTAAAAGTAGTCTTGCACAAATAATTTCCTTTAACAGTTACACAATGGCAAGCAATTCTTTCTATGAAATATGTTTTAATAACCTATGCCCTACCCACTTACAGCATGGGATGCAGCATGGATAAACCATTCATTCACCCAACACATGTTTACTGGGTGACAGAATTTATACCAGGAACTGGGAAATGTCAGTGAATAAGATAAAGTCCAAGTCATAATTGGTGTGTGGATTGGGGTAGGGGTGGGGAAACAAACAGGCAAATCACATCAGTTAGCATGTTAGTCACCAGTCATGTTGAGTGTCACTAAACCAACACATGAGGATGCAAAATGTTTGGTGTGTGTGTGTGTGTGTATGTGTGTGTGTGTGTGTGTGTGTATCTATGTATGTGTGTGTGCATACAGGTATGCATATATAAGTATGTTTCAGTGTGAATGTTCATGTGTGCGTGCATGTGAATGAGTGTGAGTGTGTGTGTGTGTGTGTGTGTGTGTGTGTGTGTGTGTATAAGTGAGATAGAGGCTACTTTAGCTATCATAATCATGGAGCTCTGCTCTCAAGAGATGACATTTAAACTGAAACCTAAAATTGAGAAGGAAACTGCTATGTGCAGAATAAACAAGGGAAAACATTTGAAGGACAGGCAACAGTATCAGCAACTGTGTGCAGAGGAGGCTGAAATGTTGGGACAAGCTCCTGAGGTCCCACAGTGTGGGGGACAGTCACACACTGGCAAAACACCATTGCTGTATAATGGCCTCTGTTATCATTGCTTGAGTTGTCCTAGAAATCAAGAGCAATTAAATATTTTTTGTTTATCAGTACTTAATGTCTTGTTATGGTAGATGTGGAATTCTTGTAAAAAGTTTCTTCTCAAAGAATGATCTTTTCATTTCTTTTATACTTTGTCATAAAGCTTCATCATCTTTTTAAAGAATAAACATAGGGAGTTGACCTCAACCAATAACACATCATCATCATTGTCATCATGACCATCATCATTGTCATCATGACCATCATCATTGTCATCATGACCATCATTGTCATCGTGACCATCATTGTCATCATGACCATCATCATGCCCATCATTGTCATCTTCATCTTTGCAGCATCGTCTTCGTCATTGTTCTTTTTAACTTTACCATCTCCATTGGCACACCTTGTCTTTTCTGATCTTCAAATACACTTTGTGCAGCAAACAAGGCTAACATCCATTCTAGCTTTTTTCTAGATGAGACTAGAAGAGGTTCAGAAAGAGAAAGTGGTGTCTCATGAAAACAGAATTAGTGTTAACATGTCCTGAGACTGCAAGTCCAGATCCACGACCAGCCAAATCCATGTCTAATCCATGTCTAATGTCTAATCCAGTCAGAGCCACGTCTAAATCAGATTCATATCTAGTATGATCCATGTCCAGCCAGATGTATGCCTTAGGTTCATGTTCAGTGCTCTTCACACCTGACTGTCATCTACTGATTAAATTATCTCCCACTAAACATCTCATAGTGTAAACAATCTACAAGTTCAGCATATGAGGTAACTTTGAACTCCAAAGTCTAGCAGGGACATATCTGTGCTGGTTTGGTTGTTGTTGACATCCTCTTAGCTCCCAGTTTCCTCAGGTGCAGATATTTCTCAGTTCTGGTTTTGTCTCCACAACAAAAGAACCACTGGGGACCAATGGGGAACTATTTGGTGCTTTGATTGTATTCGGTTAAAAGGATTGCTGTAGGTGTAAGAAGTTCCCATGAGCACCTGCTCCCAAGACTGGAGTCATTGGATGTTTTGAATACCCGGTAGAGCACACATGTAGGATCCCCAACCCTACTCGGAGGAGCCAGCTCTTGGGTTGTCCTCCCTATTTGGCCTATTTCATCAAATCTCTTTCCAAAACACAGAATCATCCAGGTATGATGAGATAAACTGTGTGGAGCTGTGTGTGTGTGTGTGTGTGGGGGGGGTTACAATTTAAGAAAGGATAGAGAAGAGTTGGATGTTTCTTGTTAATTTGGTAGTTGTTTCTTAAGCAAACAACTCACAGGCATTTGAAATGAGTTACTTATTTTGTTTCCGATGACCCCGTCTCTGAACAAAAAAGCAAGTGTACTATTAATTCTCATTTGCAACACTGCTTTGATTTCCAATCCCATCTCAGTTTGCTTTTATGCTCTGTGGTGGTGTGTTTAGGACACAGAGGTGTTATAATGGAGGAGATTGCATTGTATCAAAGCAAATGTCTGAGATCTTTCACTTTCCTTTTAGATTGTACTTGTTTCTTGGTAAAGTTTCCCCTTAGTGAGTGGTTGTGACATTTTATGTTATGACCTGGGATCTTTAATATCACTAATCTGATGAAGTCTCTTCTTTTAAAAAGTGACCCAACCCTTCTCTTTTTTAAGGGACCTCTGAGTATTCTATTAACTGCTAGATTGGTTCCACGATGTCTTCGTAATGGCTTTTTGCCTCCTGGGAGATTTCTCTCTATCTTATATCCTTAATTAATAAGTTCTTTACCAATTGGCACACAATAATAGAGTATTCTTTTAAGCTTAGAAAATGTGTTGGTATTTGTTAACTCATACTAGGACCCTGGCCTAGAAAATCTTAGCTGATGCTTTGGATGGAAACCACAGTGGATGCTCTAATCTGAAGAGAAGATGTGTCCACAGCCTTCAAATGATCTTAGACAGGTTAGAGAAGCTGAGTGTCAAGTAACAGATACAGCCATGGATCAAAGGTTAAGAGTGTCACTTCTAGAGAACTCAAAGAATGCTAAAAATTTAAATAGGAGGCTACCAGTGTCTGTCATAAGCCTTTTGAGAACATAACTTATCATTGGCCAAAAAGATGGGATTCAAAGCTTCTTTCCCCATTCCCATCACGTGACTCACTTATTCATTCTTCATATTTTCATATATGCAAGCTTTATATTGACAGTGGGGAATAAGATACAATTTTTGCTTACAGAAAAATGTCGCATGCTAGCTTTATTTCAGAACAGCCACATGGATAAGAGATCATAGGTAAGGAAATTCCTAGTTGAACATCCTTCAGATGCTGTGTGGCAAGTTTACACTGTACTAGGAAGACTGAGACACTACACTGTAATGGAGTGACAACCTGAAATTCTTCAGAGAATGAAGGTCATCCCTGGTCACCACCACACACTAAGGTAAAGCGGCAAAGGGGATGGGGACTTGTTATTGCATTAGGAATGTTAAGTTGTTTTTTTTTTTTTTTTTTTGAGCTTGTATGAGCACATGCATGTGAGCACATGCAAGTCACTGCACAGATGTAGAAGCTAAAAGACAATTTGTGAATCAGTTTTCTCCTTCTATCATANTTCCGAGACAGGGTTTCTCTGTGTAGCTTTGGTGCCTATCCTGGTACTCACTCTGGAGACCAGGCTGGCCTCGAACTCACAGAGATCTGCCTGCTTCTGTCTCCCGAGTGCTGGGATTAAAGGCATGCACCATCAATGCCCGGTTAGAAATGTTAAATTTTACAGAATTCTAAACTATTAGAAATTATGAGAGCTGAGGAATGGTTTATTCTATGAACAAAGAAATGGAGTGAGGTTACTTTTCAAGGTCAAATGTCAATTAGTGATAACATAGCCTGCTATTCCATGTAGTCAAGATATGTCCTACTGAGTGTTTCTTCACTCTTGCCAAACTCATCTCTTCCTTTGCATTTCCTCTCTTTCATGCAGACAGCTGAAAAGGCCAAGTTTTTGACTATCTTCTCCCAGAGTCTATTCACTCCTCCACAAGCTTCCCCAATTATCTGCTTCTATAGGAACATGCTTTGCCTTCAAACCCTATGGTATTCAGGCCAGTGGGGCATTGATTCCAAAGCTCCCTAGACTGGTCTCCAGCTTGCCTCTCTAGACTTCTGTATTTTATTATGAATTCTGAGCAATGACTTCAACCTGTTATTCCACAGAGCAACCCTCTCTAGGTGTTGGCTCTCCTCCTACTCTGTTGCCATCCCCCAAACACATGTCAAGGAGTGTCGGAGCATGGAGGACACAAAGTTATCCAAGCTGTGCAAGACTCCTTTCTCATGGGTCAGAGCTTCCCCAAATGCATTATCTCTGTGTTCAACATACTGAATTCTCAACCTTCAGGTAGTCAGATTTGTTTGGTGTTTTTGAGAACCATTTATTTATACAAATATTATTACTTTCTTTCTCATTACAAGGAATAACTAAGAAACACAGTTTTATTAAATTGGTCAAATGACCTTTCACTTCTTTTATTGTCTATCAACATCATATCCATTTTTAAAAATGCAAATCAAGTGCAAATTTGTATTTGGTATTGCCATTCATGATAGTTTCCCTATGGTTAAAGTTCATTCTATCAACATATATTTATTGGCCACAGTTATAAATATTGGACTTAAGTGATCACAATAGCAATCAAAAAGCATAGGCTCAAAGCATATTTGAGAGCATGTGCTGTTGCTCCTTCATCTTGGTGTCTTTATCTTCCTTAACTGATTTCCTGAATATTTCATTATCTTCCAGATTAATTATACAATGTGTTTGTTTTATAATATTTTACATTAGTAATACTAATGACTTTTCATGCACTCCTATTTAACCAGCACATCGATCTTACCGCTACTCACTTCGTCCTCAATTTAGAGATGACACAACTCAAACGCTGAGCCATTAGCTAGCTTCTCCAAGGCCATGTGAGTGGAAGGTGGAACACATATTCAATAAACACTTCATGAATTGAACCTTTCACATGGACAACGACATCATGAGGTACCTAGTGTCTTTCAGTGATTTTAAAGACACAAATAAATTATATAATTCATTTATGCTAAAGTAAAACCTAGGACCTAACCCCTGGGGGTAATCCAATACAAAAACTCAGGGTGGCTGAGCAACCCTCAAGAAGGAAGAGCTTCATTTAATGTTAGGTTGCTTGCTAGGAGAGTTATAAAACTCCAGAGGGCTGTGGAAGCTTCAATCCAAGAAGTAAGTAACATCAATTATTTAATTATACACCTACCTGATTGTGAGGACAGGATAGGTGGATCTCTTGAGGTCTTCCATTCTCCAAGGTTCTGCTCTGGATACCTTTGCTCCACTGCTCCTGTGTTGGCCTATAATTCATCTGTGGATAAGTTGCAATGCTGAGAGGGCCCACCCGTCTCTGTGTTCTTATGGAAAGGCAAAATGTCCTCAGGAAAATGCTGCCTCGGCTATGATGCTGAAGACTGACAAAACACACAAAGAAGGGCTAGAAAGAATGCAATTCCCTGAGCTAGAATTTAGGCAATAGACAAAGATTCATGCAGAAACAGGAAGGCTTCTGCCCTGTGGGAAGTCCCAAGAAAGCCTTTGGGACCAGAGGTGGTCAAAGGTTGAGCTCTGTGTTTCATTTAATACTTGCTATCCCCAGAAACACAGTTGTCGCTTTTGCTGAAGCCTAAGTTCCAAATTCTCTTGAAGAAAATCCTTGCTTACCGGAGCTTCAGCATTATGGATGACTCTGGACAGTCGAGGTACATGAGGGGATTTAAGCTTTGGCAGGGTTATGAAATGCCAGTGTGTATGAGTGGAAGGAAAAGGAGGAGGAGGCAGAGGAGAAGGAGGAGGAGGAGGAAGAGGAGGAGGAGGAGGAGGAGGAGGAGGAGGAGGAGGAGGAGGAGGAGAGAGAGGAGAAGAGGAGGAGGAGGAGGAGGAGGAGGAGGAGGAGGAGGAGGAGGAGGAGGAGACGAGGTTATTTCAGAGGCATGGACAGTTGTCCTCAGCATCCCCCTAGTCCATCTAGTAGCTCTTAGATGGTTTTCTTCTCCTATTTCCTAGGTACTTGGAACCAGGTGTTTAGTGATTTCGCCAGCATTGCTGCAATGACGTCACTAGGCTGTAGGGGGAGCTCCAGCCTCCCTGGTGAATTCTGAAGACCTGGCAGCAGCTCCCAAATGCATTTAAAGAGGTGGCTGGGCCTCAAAAGCCCACAGCTGTCCCCAGTCAGAAACGCCCCTTGGCGCTGCTCCCCTCTCTTGGAGAATTCCATTTCTCTCATGTTGCGGTAAAGCAACCTGGGATTTCTTAGATGAAACTGAAAACAATTTAACAATTACTCACTAGGAGTCAGTCGCTAAGGGTTGGGTGGAATGGGAAACAGGAAGCTATTGTTTTAATAGGGCTGAAATTTCTGGTGTGAGGAGATGGGAAAGTTCTAGAGGTGCCTCGTGGGAGTGGTGGTCACAACAAGAAAAGTACATTCAGGACTACTATAAGTGTATGTAAAAATGGCAAAATGGAAGATTTTATAATGTATATTACCACAATTACAAACAACAACAAAAAATCCTGCCGAACTTCCAGCATGGAGTTGAAGAGATTCAAAAGTCTGAATGTGTTGGTGGAGTAAAATCCTGCGCTCTTAAAGCAAGGCTATGCTATAACGTTTAAGAAAGAAGCATGGGGATGTTATGGGTGGCGTGTAGAATGGGTTGAACCTCTGTGGTCAAACGACCTGCAAATTCAGGCTGTCCCTGGTCAACTCACCCATGTAGTGCTCTCTCTGCCTCAGCCCCGCAGTATGAACCCCTTTCCCCTAGTGGGCGCTTGTCCATCCATTCTGGAGCCTTGTTTATCCTTCCCAGGCCCTTCCCTTTTGCTCCCCCCCCCCTCCCTGCTGCGTACATGTGCCTGTGTTGTATTTCATCCATCCTGCAAGATCTCTGTCATAGTTCTCCTCTTAGACATTAGGGATTGATTCTCCATCAACAGACAAGGGAGTACCTGTTGCATAACATGTGCTCTGCAAATATCTCTGCCATTTTCATTGTGTGTGTGTGTGAGTGTGGTATAAACACACACACACAAACACATATATCCCCACATGCCACTTACATGGGCTCTGGGGATCTGAATTTCCATTCATGAGCCTGTATGGCAAGAGCCAAACCACTGAGCAGAACTACATAGCCAAGTACTGAATCCACAAACCGGAAGTATGTTTCACAAAAGATAACCCTCAACCATAACCACAGTTAATGTGGAGGCTTCGCTCACTTGTATCCACTTACGTTGCTATCACTGTCCAATAGAACCATGTGTGTCAAAGGCCTTTGGTCACAGAATTCTCACACTAGTAAGTCTTGGTCACACAGCTAGCTCAGGCTTGTAAGGTGTTGGGGTTTTCTGAACACAGAAGACTCCTGTGACACTATCCTCTGCCCTTGTCTCCTTCTGTGTTACCCTAAGACCAGGCATCCTGGCTCTATGGCATTTACAGTGTGTTTGTCCTGAAGGCCGTCCAACATGATAGCTAACAGGTGTGCCTGGTGCTGTACCAGACCTGAAAGAGGGTATGCTTAGACCTCCCTGAGAATGGGGATGGAGAGGAAACTAGAACATCCATTCCTGTTCTATCTATAGGGGCTTTTCTCTCTTCCATTAAACTTTGCAGTTCACAAATGGACCAATTGTACCTGACACCCCATCCCACCCCATCCTGCTGACCCAAACAGGTTTTCTGTAGGTCACATGGTAGTTCTAGAGAACAACGTAAACAAGAAGTAGGCTGCAGTACTGTGAAGAACAACTGGACAGACGTACCTGGTTCTACTTCTGGCCAGAGCTCACTTGCCTATTGACTTTCAGTGGGTCATTTAAACCCAGAGTATCTTTTCATTACTCATTCATCCCTTTGCTTTGTTACAGTGTCTCACAATGTAGCCCAGGTTAACCTGGAATTGACTATCTTCCTGCCTCAGCTTCCCCAGTGCTAAGATTAAAGGCATGCACCACCATGTTCAGGACAGAGTAAATCTTTCCAGTGTGTTTTGTTGTTGTCACTGTTTGGTTTTATTTTAATTTATTCTTTTATTGAAACAAAGTCGCACCCTGTAGGCCAGGCTAGGCTCAAATTTTTAGAAATTTTTTCTTTATCCTCCCTCCTGAATGGCAGAATGATAGTTGTATACTGTCATGCTGGGCATGAATGTTGTTTTATAGTCAGATAACCTATATAGACAATTGTCGGAATCACAGTGAGAATATTTTGTCAGTCCTTTTAGAAATCTTCAGAGGAAAATGCCCACCATAGTGCCTGGGGATTATTCTCCTTTGACCCCCAGCAGTGTCCAAACGTAGGGAATTATCTACCATAAATATGCAGAGGCTGGTCTCTAGGCATGGCTGCCTCTCCCTGCCGCACGCTGCGATGTTCCTGTGAAAGCATCACATGACTGCAGATGGAGCATTTAGCTTCTCTAAGCTAAGATTTAAATCACCGCTCAGATTCAAGCCCCTCTCTTCCTACTGAGCTCTCTGTCGGCAAAGCCGGGGCTGGGCTGAAGCATCCGGGACAGCCAGCGGTCTGTAGACTGCTCTGAGAAGCCTTTGTCTCCTGGCCACTGGCCACTTGCTGTCTGAGGAGTGAATTCTTCCTGTCAGGTCAGTTATGTCTTGGTGCCACAACCGTGACAGCATCTGACGTTGCTACGCCATAGAGGTTGCTTCCACAGCAGTGTCTTGCACACTATTGGGCTCTGAAAATTATTCAAGGGGCAGGTGGATGATGTTTAGCGGTTTAGCAAAACTTCTAGCCCCTGGGCATATCAGAGCCTCTGCTGATACCCAAGTACCTTCACCATGTGATTAATCCAAGTGACACAGTTTGGGGCTGATGAGGTGATGGCTCAGTGGCTAAGTCTGATGACCAAAGTTTGATTTCCCAGACTCACAAGAAAGGAGAAGAGTCTGCCTCTGGCAATCTGTCCTCTGACCTCCACGTGTGCAGAGTGGCATGCCTCACCCTATAAATAAATAGAATTTAAAACAAGAGAAAAGTCAGCTTTATTAGTCTAATATATAAATCATCTCCTCAAGTCAGATGTAGTGGCTCATACCTGTACTCCTAGCAGTGGGAAGGCAGAGTCAGAAGGATTGTTGAGAGTTAGAGACAGCCTGTGGCCCATGAGTTTCCAGGCCAGCCTAGACTTCATAGTAAGATCCTGTCCCCAAACCAAAAGTAAATCACCTCCAATATATAAAAACAGATACATCTGTGCCACATGAGAAACTTCAATGAGTTTGGGGCGTCTCTGAACTCCTTACCATTGGTAATACCTAGTTGTGTCTTTTGTGGATTTTGAATTGTTTCTCACGTACTCAGGGAAGTCCATGGAAACAGCTGCCACACTGCATTTTGTTCTTGGTGAACCCTAGAGCTTCGGGTGGTATATTGATTATGGCCGCATACTGTAATGTTTGGAGAGAAAAAGAAGTCCTCAGAAGTCCACATTTCACAGAGTCTTCAGGATTCAGGATGCCCAAGGTATGCTGTTCATTGTTTTACCCAACTTTCCCCTTTTTAGATCAGAGTATTGAGTGGAGAAAGGGAAGGGGGATTCCCAAGCTTTCGTGGGGTGTCTTCAGTAGAATACCCTGGTCTACCATTTCTACAAATTCTGCTTCATTCTTTACCATGGCCCCGGGGCTCAAGCATCTCCTGCTATGGGGTAGAATCAACAAAAAGATCCAGGGAATGCAGTGTGTCATCTACCAAACTCCATTAGCTCTACCCTGAGTCACAATATACTGAACCAAAACACCGAGGGTTTGCGTGAGCTTTTACTGTGTCAGCTAGTTTTGGAAATAATTGTGACAAAATACCTGGCAAAAGCAACTTAAGAAGAGAGGGTTTAGTCTGGATCATAGTTTGAGTCCAGCATGGTGGGAAAAACATGAAGGCAGGAGTGTGAGGTGGCTGGTCACACTACATCTGCAGTGGAGAAGAGAGAGAGAGAGAGAGAGAGAGAGAGAGAGAGAGAGAGAGAGAGAGAGAGGGTTTATGTTAGCCTACTTTTTTTTTTAATTTAGATCAGGGCCCTAGTCCACATAATGTTGCCATCTACACCAAATGGAGGGGGGGACTCCCTATCTCAGATATCCAATCTAGACTCTAGATGCTCCCTCACAGAGGTGCCCAGGGGATAGCAACCCAAGAAGCTGACAATGTGTATTAACTGTCACCCCACCCATGTCTTCACATGACTTGTCTTCTTGGTTAAGACACAGCTCATACATATCAACCACAGAAAGCCACATATAGAATGAAATCTATTGGGCATGCTATCTCCCCCATGGCACAGCAAGCCCCCTGAGGGATAGCCTCAAACTCTTGCTCATAGCACTCTCAGCCTAACCTAGGGCCTGCCAGGACAAGAGTCCTACATTTGATTACTGTTGGGATAAGAAAATCAGGGCAAAGTGGAAGGTCTGCACACAGCCCTTCAAAGCTGTGCTGGAGTTGGCGAATCTTCTAATTTTCTCATTTTGCAGAGTCCACTGACACAAGAAAGAGTTAAGGATGACTGAAAGGCGTGTCTGTAAGAGCACCCCTCCATTACTCCCTCACCACACACTTTGTGTTCAACAAGAGAAGGAGCAGGCTGTACAAACTGGGGGGAGGGAATTAAGATAAAGGAGGCTCTTTCCTGGCACGAAGGCCTGTGCTCCAAATGTTGTTGTTTATTATGAATGTTGGATGTACCAACTGCATTATCCAACTCCCAAAATGAATAATTCACATGGTGGGCTCTCTGCACAGGGTTTGAAGAGAGCCTTGTGATCCTGCAGAGTGGCTCTGAGTGGAGGAGGCAGGGCAAATTTTCAGAGTGAGGCAGCTGATGCAGACTGATCCTGGCTGTGAAAGTTTTAGATGTCAGGAAGCCCTCACACGGCATCCCTTTGAAGCCAGAAACCCACTCAAAATCATACTTCTGCAGCTCTCTACAGGGTCAAAACAAATTCTGGAACCTGTTTGGGCCTTAATTGCTCCATCTGGAAAATGGAGCTAATACCCTGCTTGGTCTAAGGTGCTTAAGAAGCCACAATGTAAAAAATTGAAAGGAGAAGGACGTGGAGTAAGGCTCGCTAAACAGTAGCTCCTCCATGTTCATGGTTTGAATGAGTGATATCATACACTCTGGCTGCCGTATGTTCTCTCCAGGTGCACAGGCTGATGCGACCTCATGCTGAACCCTCTGAAATTGTGAGCCAAAATGAACCCTTTCATGGTTTCATGGTTTCAGTTAGATGTCTGTTTGTAATAACATACACTGCTATTCTATGAGATCCCTACAATACTTCATATAGCCACAGAAAAATTTAGTATACATTACATGCATTTTCTTACATTTTAAAGTGATTTAATCTTGTTAATTTAGTTTGTGTGGAGGTATATGTGTGCATGATATATATATATATATATATATATATATATATATATACACACACACACACATATATATGTGTATGTGTGTGGCTATACATATATACATATACATACATACACATATATATGTGTGCATGATATATATATATATATGTATATATATGTGTGTGTGTCTATACATATATACATACATACACTCAAATATATGCAGTATATGCATGTGTACATGTGCAGAGGCCAGAGCAGAATATTTGGTGCCTGCCTCTATCACTCTCTCTCCTCCTTATCCCCCCGAGACAGCATCTCTCACTGAACCTAAAGCTTCTTCACCTAGGCTGACTGGACAGCAAGCCCGGCCTGTCATCCTGTCTCCACCCCTATCAATGCTAGGGCTATGGGAATCTGCAGCTGGGTCTGGCTATATTGATACTCTGGTCTGTTGCGTGCTGCATGCACTCAAAGATGATCCATAGTCCATAAGGCTAAGATTTCTTTATTCAGATAAACACCAGCCCAAACGCAAGCCAGCGCGTGCCCAGAGGCCGCAAGCTAGCATGGCCAGAGAGAAGGGGCATCCACATGTTCATGGCCTCTTAAGAATTCTCTCCTGAGTCATCTTCCTCCTCCCCTGACCACGCCCTCATGGGCGTGGCCAGGCATACCTGTAGGGGCTACTAGGAGGCGGGGCTACAGTGTCTCCCTACACAGGTCCTCATGCATATGCAGCAGCAGGCATTCTGACACCATAAGCAGTCTTCCCAAGGCCATCTTAATACTTTTAATTTACAAATTTGTAACAGGATCAAATGATCAGAGCGCAACTCAAGCTTGACATCACACGCATGGTACCATTGGCGAATGTGAAAACCTGGAGAATTTAAACTTTGTCAATACGGGAGGGAAAGCACTCAGGCAAAATGAAAGTTGAGGCGCTGGGAATGCAGCCTAGTTGATAGAGTGCTGGCCTGGCATGCATTAAACCCTCCGCCTAATATCCGGCACAGCACAAACTGTTTATGGCTGCATATGCTTGTAATCCCGGCATGGAGATGGTGGCAGGTGAATCAGGAGTTCAAAGCCATGCCTGGCTACATACTGAGCACCCTAACGCAGTGTTAAGAGATGAAAATATTGCAGTCATTGAAAACAGTATTCTTAATGGCTCCTGTTGCTTGGAGGTCTAGTGCATGGCAAAATTCTCATAAGAACTGTACAACCAGGGTTCTAATTTAACCTTCCCAGGTTTTAAATTATTTAAAAACTTCATTGTGTATGTGTTCAAGTATTTTCCCTGCATGTGTGTGCACCAGGCACATGCGGGGTTGCTGGAGGCCGGAAGCAGGTGTCAGATCTTCTGGGACTGGAGTTGTAGCCTGTTGTGAGCCTCAGACAGGTGGATGCTGGCCACCAAAGCTAGGTCCTCTGAAGAACAGCCAGTGCTCATAGTGGCTGAGCCACCTCCCTAGGTAGGAAGCTAACCCTTATTAGGAAACAGGTATTGGAACTAAAGAGAATGTTGGTGTTTTAGACAGCCCCTCATCTTCAGAGAGGCCAAGGTTCAGAAACAGGAAGTTCAAGGTCAACCTTCATATGAACTCTAAGGGCAAAAACAGTTTGCTGTGTCTCCTGGCAAAGATGATTGAGCAGGGTCTTTAACCCAGGTCAGCCTTGCTTTGATAGACATGCCCTCCCCCATCTGTCTGTATGTATATGTGTATATGCATATTATTATATTATGCATTATATTCGTATATATACTATATCCTGGAACAATTCTACCATACCCAACAAAACCAGGAGCCCTGGTTGCTGAAGCCATCGCATTGCTTATGTTACTGGTCAGTTTTGGACACATTTGACAAGAGTGGGACCGTGTGCAAAGCTGTTCTCTAGCTGTGGTGGAGAATTTAAGAGTGGGCATTTTAAGATTTCTGTCTTCAAAGCAACTTTCAACTACGAAAAGGTATAAAAAGACATAAAAACCAGGAACAAAGTGAGGTGTGGGCATGGGTGGAAGCGCTGAGTAAGATCTAGGCAAACTCGCGCTTCCAAATTGGAACCCTTGGCTTGGGCATGGGCCACTTTTAACTACTGTCTGAGTATACAGCTCAAAACAACTTTTACCAAAAAGTCTGGGACAGACAGGCTGGATGGGCTTCTTTTAAATCCACAACCCCCATGTCTGGCCCATCAATCCAGGGTGCTGTTTCTTCCCAAGATATCTCAGACAGAACTATGTTGGCAAGCATCTGCAGATCTAAGTTGGAATCAAGGGTTGGTTGGTTTGACTGCTATCTCTGGGTGAGCTGGCTTCTCACCTTTGCCCCCCTCTGTCTTTGAAGGCTGCCAGGCTTTTCTCAGCAGCTAATGGGTGAGCATCTGAGGAAGCTTTCTTCTCACACCTCCCAGCTCACTTCCTTGGGGTATCTGAGCTTCCTGCCTCCTGATCTGGGTGCCAGCGGGGTGGGGGTGGGGGAACAAGTCCAAAGAGATGAGATTGATTTGCGAAGTTCTGTGTCTTTGGGAGTTATTCTTGCAATGCACATTTACCACACCTGCTGACCATACAGGAAAGTGACTCAAGGCTTTTAGGGCCTCTTCATCGTTCCTGTTTTTGAAAATTAGTGTATCGTGGATGTTTGTTTGTTTGTTTTTTGCTTTCGCTTTTACTCAAACACTCAGGAAAAACTTCATTCCAGTGACACTAGTGAAAATTTTGTCTTCAATGACCTTGATATAAACACACACAGCATATCTTCCACCTGGCAATAGTGGGCTTGGAAGAATATGAAAAAAATAGGAAGTAAATTGAGAGGGGCTGCGGAGATGGGTCAGTGATTAAATAATTCACCAGACAATCTCGAGTTCAGGTCCCTAGAAACCTACATAAAGACTAGATGAGTGCGGCAAAATGATTATAATTCCCCCTGGGAAGATGGAGACAGGGGACTCTCCAAGAGTAAGCTGACTAGTAAGACTAGCCACATCAGTGAGCTCTGGATTGATTGAGAGACCCTGCCTCAATGGATGGGGTGGAAGAACTATGGAGGATGATTTCTGTCATCAGTTTTGTGCCTCCACACACATATGTACCCTACAACATGGAAATACATATATATATATATATATATATATATATATATATAGAGAGAGAGAGAGAGAGAGAGAGAGAGATACAAAACACAAATCTAGAGGGATAAGAAGCATGCGAGGTATATCTCTGTGTTCTTGAGGGACCTGGAACAATATCTAGAGGAAGGTACATGGAGATGCCAGTGGAAGATGGATGAGGGTGAGAGAATAAGAGAAGCAGAGCCACAGGCACGCCCACATGGAGAGAGCAACAGTGCAATGCTCAGGAGACAAAACTCAGACTAGAAAGTATGCATAACTATCATAACTAAAGTGGGCATTGTGTATCAAATGATCTCTGTGACGAGAACGGGGCTGGATTTCTCTAAGCATTTGCTCTGCTACTCATCATAACCCGGCCATTAAGCATCATTTATACCTCTTCCCCAAAGCTGAGGCTTGGAGAGGTTGACTCACCTGTCCGTGGCAAACTTGTAATTGAGAGACAACATTCGCACTCATGTCTCTGTGTTCACCGAGTTTGAGAGTATGTCTTACCTATGCCACATTCAATGCTTTCCCTGGAGGTGACGTTTAAGAGGGCGGAGGGCCCAGCAGCATCACTGGACGTTAGTAAGGTAAGGTTACCATGTCCCTTCTAAGCCTCAGGCACGTCAGGCCATGTCAAGCTAGAATGAGGCTGAAAGGAACTTTGAAAGTCTCTTGTCATCTTGTTTATTCTTAGAGACCCAGAGAAGTGAAGAACTGCGGTTCCACACTGCCTACCTCAGGCTCTTCCTACTTTTCCAGAACGATCTTTATTAATAACAGCTACACTTTATTGAGTATTTATTACCTAGGTTCTGCACAAAGTAAATTACATACTTTATTTCTTTAAGTAAGCAAATGTGAGATTATTATTAGCCACATTTATTGATTGGGAAACTTTCTTCTTGTTTGATGCTTAAAAATAATCAAAAAAAAACACCAAAAAAAAACAAAAAAAGAAAACAACTCAGTGAGTGCCTAGAAAGTCCCCTGAATCTTCCAGACTCTTGCAAACTCAATACTTGCTTAAAATCTACTCAGGCCCCTATCATATTATGCCATCCAGGACTCGAGGTCCCTTATAAATCTAACATTTAATGCAGTTTTATAAGAATATAAACGAACTCACTAATTGACTACAGATTTGTAGAACCCACCCCCATTGCGCCTTGCCTAGAATGTTCATGTCATCAGCATTTGTCCAGAGTTTAAATCAGCACTCAGTGTTCAGAGTTTCAAATGTGTTTCATCACTTAGTTCTCATTACAACTTCATGAGCTAGGCAATGTATTGATGTCTTTGAAACAAGGCAATCAGGGGCCTGGAAGTTTGGCTCAGAGGTTAAGTGTACTTGCGGCATTTGCAGAGGACATAGGTTCAATTCCCAGCACATACATGACAGCTCATAAGTGCCTGTTGATTCCATTCCAGGGAACCCGATGCCCTCTTCTGACATCAGCAGGCATCAGGCATATGTCAGTGTATGCTTACCTATGTTCTCAGGTAGCATAGGTTACTTTATTTTCAGTTGTGTGGTTTCTGGTTTTTTTTCCAGCCATCATGAAAGAAATATTTAAGCAGTCCATGTAGACTGAGATAGTAGGTATTCTGTTCCATGCATGCTTTCAAGAAAAGACAGTTTTTAAAGCTTAGGTTGACAAGCAACCAACATTGTAGACCTTCCCATGTGGACATCTCTCTGGCAGAGAACTTAAACTTCTATTGGGGCCTCTACTAGCAAGTATCATTGAAAGAAATTTTTCTGCAAAAGAAAGGTGTTAGTTTCAGCTGTGATAATGGTAGGTGTGTGTGTGTGTGTGTGTGTGTGTGTGTGTGTGTGTGTGTGTCTGTTTGGTAAGGAAGGGATTTTGATTGTTTAACTGAAGCGATGCACTACTGAGAGACATTCTTGCTGGTCCTCCATCAGTCAGCACTGTTGTTTGTTTAACAAAGACAAACCAGACCTCATCCACTTGGATTTCATTTTAATATTGGACTGGTTGAGAAACCACTTCCTGAACAATGGGCAAAGATGGCAGACAAATCTCTAATCCTCCAGTGGCTTGTGGTCTGACTGGGGAATAACTTTTGTACTTGTGAAAAGTACAGATTGTGGATTTGTTTTGAGTCATGTTTTCTTAAAAACAAACAAACGGGTCACCAATGTCCATGAATCATTTAGAAGTGTATGTTCTTGGATTGTCCTCTGTCAGGGACACTGTATGTGGGGTCTGGGAATCTGTTTGAGCAAACTACTAGTTTGCTCCAGCACTCAAGTGCTGGAGGCAGCACTTGAGGACCGAGCTGGTGACTCTGGGGTTATAGAAGACTGAGCAAGTATAGGCAGGTAGAATGACAAGAAAATATGGTATGTCATGACAGGCCAGCATTGACAGAGGGACACTGTTGTAGAATCTTCTCTCAGAGGACGAGCAGGTGCCCATTTCCACGTAAGAAAAAGCAGGGAGAAAAATTTCCTGGATTTTTCTTATTTTAATGACAGCAAGCCAATATACAAAAATCTTCTACACAGCCTGCCCCGCATAAGCTCAGGGAAACATAATTCCAGCAGGACAACATTTGTCTTTAGGATCACCCCTCCCCCTGGTAATGATTTACAGGTTTACCTCTCCTGTTGCTGCACTGACAGTATGGGCCTTTTGGATCAGTGGTTATGTAACTGCTTCTAATATGGCCCCAAGCAATTCTACACACGTGACACCTCTAAGAACTTTTAAACGTTTATTCACTTTTCTTTTACTGTTATTATTATCACCCTTTAAAACACTGAAATGGAGGCACGAAGAGGTTAAATAAACTCCTCGGTATTGCATAGCTGATGAACGGTGGGTTTAGGGTTTGAACTCAACCTTACTGGCTTGTGCTATCCCCTATGGTTATGAGATTCACTATACAGATTATGTTGGGAGGTAAGGTGCATCAAAAGGCATTCAGGAATTTTCCACATTCTAAATGTCAATCATTGATAACAGGCTCCTTCTTTTAACCATGGGGAACAGATAAAGTCAGTGGCTCATCAGTGCGGCTCACCCATCTGCTTGCAGAAGTTGCCTTGACTCTGTCATTCCAAATGCCACCAGTTCACAGCTGACCTCTTTGGGCTTTGAAAAAGTTAGTTCTCCCCTCAGAAATGTCCTCCACATAAAAAGACCATGGGCCAGAGCTATGAGACTAATGCTGCTGTGTCCGTTAATGTTGTTAATGTTCATGACGGAGTTTCTAGCTTAGGTCAGTTGACGTTGGGAAACTGACCCTAGCTGTGTGAGTGGCACAGTCCCATGGGTTGGGCTACTGCTCTGAAGGAAAAGAAGAAAGACAGCTGATTACAAGCTTTTCTCTCCACTTCTTGATGGTGTGTGAAATGCGACCAGCCACCAACCTGCTGCCATGCCTTCCCCCACCATGATGGACTGTGTACCCTTGAACTGTGAGCCAAAAGAAACCCTTCTTCCCTTTTGTCAGGTGTTACTCTGTCATATACAGTCACTAAAGGCTTGTTATTTCCTAGCCCTTGAGCATTTTCCTTAGACTTTCCTCACACATAATCCCAACAGCCATACAGATAAAGATTAATAGCTAACTTTACCAGAGATGCTCAAGTTTTCAAAACAATGAACAATAGAGTTAACTTCCATCTACAGTTAGTTCTTTTTTAAAAGTCGTTTTTTATTTGAATTAGAAACAAGATTGTTTTACATGACAATCCCAGTTCCCTTCTCCCTCCCTTCCTCCCCTACCCCCCCAACTAAAACCCTACCTATCTCATATCCTTTCTTCTATTCTTCCCCTGACTCAAACTTTCAGCATACTCTTCATGACCTCTGCATCTTCCTCTTCTTCCCTTCTCATTCCCATAGCTTCCTCCCCCATCTTCCCATGCTCTCAATTTGCTCAGGGGATCTTGACCCTTTCCCCTTCTCCAGGGGACTATATATGTCTCTCTTAGGGACCTCCTTGTTTACTATATTCTCTGGCAGTGTGGATTGTAGGTTGGTAATCCTTTACTCTATGTCTAAAATACACATATGAGTGAGTACATATTATGTTGGTCTTTTTGTGACTGGGTTACCTCGCTCAGAATGGTTTCTTCTATTTCCATCCATTTTCCTGCAAATTTCAAGATTCCACTGTTTTTTTTTGTTGTTGTTTTTGTTTTTCTGCTGAGTAGTACTCCATTGTGTAAATGTACCACATTTTCTCTATCCATTCTTCAGTTGAGGGGCATCTAGGCTGCTTCCAGTTTCTGGCTATTACAAATAGTGCTGCTGTGAACATAGTTGAACAGATGTCCTTATTGTATGAATGTGCTTCTTTTGGGTATATGCCTAGGAGTGGAATTGCTGGATCTTGTGGTAGACTCATTCCCATTTTCTTGAGGAGTTGCCATACTGATTTCCAAAGTGGCTGTACAAGTTGGCACTCCCACCAGCAGTGGAGGACTGTTCCCCTTTCTCCACATCCTCTCCAACATAAACTGTCATTGGTGTTTTTGATTTTAGCCATTCTGACAGGAGTAAGATGGTATCTCAGAGTTGTTTTGATTTGCATTTCCCTGATGGCTAAGGATGTTGAACACTTTCTTATGTGTCTTTCAGCCTTTTTAAATTCCTCAATTGAGATTTGTCTATTTAGTTCTGTACGACACTTTTTAACTGGATTGTTTGGTGTTTTGGAGACTAGCTTCTTGAGTTCTTTGTATATTTTGGAGATCAGCCCTCTGTCAGATGTGGGGTTGGTGAATATCTTTTCCCAGTCTGTGGGCTGCCCTTTTGTTTTGCTGACTGTGTCCTTTGCCTTACAGAAGCTTCTCAGTTTCAGGAGGTCCCATTGATCAATTGTTGATCTTAATGTCTGTGCTGCTGGTGTAATGTTCAGGAGGAGGTCTCCTGTACCAATTAATTCAAGGGTATTTCCCAGTTTGTCTTCTAATAGGGTTAGTGTGGCTGGGTTTATGTTGAGATCTTTGATCCATTTTGACTTAAGTTTTGTGCATGGTGATAGGCTTGGATCTATCTGTAGTCTTCCATATGTCCACATCCAGTTATGCCAGCACCATTTGTTGAAGATGTTCTCTTTGTTCCAGAATATAAATTTGGATTGTTTGTCAAAAATCAGGTGTTTGTAGGTGTGTGGGTTAATATCAGAGTTTTCAAATCTTTTCCATCGGTCTACATACCTATTTTTGTGCCAGTACCAAGCTGTTGTTAGGACTATAGCTCTGTAATAGAGCTTGAAGTCAGAGATGGTGATGCCTCCAGAAGTTCCTTTATTGTACAGGGTTGTTTTGGCTATACTGGGTCTTTTGTTTTTCCATATAAAGTTGATAATTGTTCTTTCAAGGTCTGTGAAGAATTGTGTTGGGGTTTTGATGGGGATTGCATTGAATCTGTAGATTGCTTTTGGCAAGATTGCCAATTTTACTATGTTGATCCTACCTATCCAAGAGCATGGGAGATCTTTCCATTTTCGGGTATCTTCTTTAATTTTTTTCTTTAGAGACTCAAAATTCTTACAGTACAGGTCTTTCACTTTTTTGGCTAGTGTTACCTAAGGTATTTTATGTTGTTTGTGGCAATTGTAAAGAGTGATGTTTCTCTGATTTCTTTCTCCACCAATGTGTCATCGGCATATAGTAGGGCTACAGATTTTTTTGAGTTAATCTTGTATCCTGCTACTTTGCTGAAGGTGTTTATCAACTGTAGGAGTTCCCTGGTAGAGTTTTTCGGGTCACTTATGTAGAATGTCATATCATCTGCAAATAGTGAGAGTTTGACTTCTTCCTTTCTGACTTGTATTCCCTTGATCTCCTTTTGTTGTCTTATTGCTCTAGCTAGAACTTCAAGGACAATATTGAAAAGGTATGGAGAGAGTGGACAGCCTTGTTTTGTCCAAGGTTTTAGAGGAATAGCATTGAGTTTCTCTCAATTTAATTTGATATTGGCTGTCAGTTTGCTGTATATTGCTTTTATTATGTTGAGGTATGTTCCTGTTATCCCTGACTTCTCCAAGACCTTTATCATGAAAGGGTGTTGGATTTTGTCAAAGGCTTTTTTGGCATCTAGTGAGATGATCATATGTTTTTTTCTTCAGTCTGTTTATATGGTGGATTACATTGATGGATTTTTGTATGTTGAACCATCCTTGCATCCCTGGGATGAAGCCTACTTGATCATGGTGGATGATTTCTCTGATGTGTTCTTGTATTCGATTTGCCAGTATTTTATTGAGAATTTTTGCATCAATGTTCATGAGGGATATTGGCCTGTAGTTCCCTTTGTTAGTTGTGTCTTTGTGTGGCTTGGGTATCAAGGTTATAGAAGCCTCATAAAAAGAGTTTGGCAATGACCCTTCTGCTTCTATTGTGTGGAATACTTTGAGGAGAATTGCTATTAGCTGTACTTTGAATTTCTGGTAGAATTCTGTACTGAAGCCATCTGGCACTGGGCTTTTTTTGGTTGGGAGACTTCTGATGACTATTTCAATTTCATTAGGGGTTATGGGTCTATTTAAGTTGCTTATCTGTTCTTGATTTAATTTGGAAAGTGAAATCTGCCCAGAAAATTGTCCATTTCCTTTAGATTTTTGAATTTTGAGGAATATAGGTTTTCGAAGTATGACCTTATGATTCCCTGGATTTCTTCTGTGTCTGTTGTTATGTCTCCCTTTTCATTCCTGATTTTATTAATTTGCATGTTCACTCTAGACTGTTTGGTAAGTTTGGATAAAGGTTTGTCTATCTTGTTGATTTTCTTGAAAAACCAACTCTTTGTTACATTGATTCTTTGTATTGTTCTCCTAATTATGATTTTATTGATTTCAGCCCTCAATTTGATTATTTCCTGGCCTCTGCTCCTCCAGGGTGTATTGGCTTCTTTATTTTCTAAAGCTTTCAGTTGTGCTGTCAATTCTTTAGTGTGATTATTCTCCTGTTTCTTCATGTGGGCACTTAGAGCTATGAATTTTCCTCTTAGCACTGCTTTCATAGTGTTCCATCGGTTTGTGTATGTTGTGTCCACATTCTTATTGAGTTCTAGGAAATCTTTAATTTTTTTTATTTCCTCCTTGACCCAGGAATTGTGAAATCGGGTGATACTTAATTCCCATGAGTTTGTAGGTTTTCTGTAATTTGTGTTGTTGTTGAATTCTAACTTGAAAGCATGGTGGTCTGATAAGATACAGGGCGTTATTTCAATTTTTTTGTACTTATTGAGGTTTGCTATGTTGCCAAGTATGTGGTTGATTTTAGAGAAGGTTCCATGTGGTGCTGAGAAGAAGGTAAATTATTTTGTATTTGGATGGAATGTTAAGTCCAATTGGGCTATAGCTTTGATTAGTTCCTTTGTTTCTTTGTTAAGTTTCTGTCTGCTGTTCCTGTCCAGTGGTGAGAGTGGGGTGTTGAAATCTCCCACTATAAGTGTGTGCGGTTTTATGTGTGATTTGAGTTTTAGTAATGTTTCTTTTACACATGTGGATGCCTTTATATTTGGGGCATAAATGTTCAGAATTGAGACTTTAATCCTGATGGATTTCTCTTGTGATGAGTAGGAAGTAACCTCTTTCATCTCTTTTGATTTTAGTTTAAAGTCCAATTTGTTGGATATTAGGATTGCTACCCCCGCTTGTTTCTTGGGTCCATCTGATTGGAAAATCTTTTCCCAACCTTTAATTCTTAGGTACCTTCTGTATTTGAAGTTGAGGTGTGTTTCTTGTATGCAGCAGAAGAATGGATTCTGTCTTCTTATCCATTCTGCTAATCTGTGTCTTTTTATAGGGGAGTTAAGACCATTAATGTTGATAGATATTAATGACCATTGATTGTTCATTCTTGTTTGTTTTTGATTTGGTGGTGGTGGTAAAATTATGTGTGGGATTCTATCCCTTTTTCCTTTTGGCTGTTGTTAAAATGGGATTATCTTATTGCCTATATTTTTCTGGTTGTAGTTAACTTCCTTGGGTTGCAGATTTCCTTTCAGAACAATCGGTAGGGCTGGATTGGTGGCTATATATTGTTTGAATCTTGTTTTGTCATGGAATATCTTGTTTTCTCCATGTATATTGATTGAAAGCTTTGCTGGGTATAGTAGTCTGACCTGGCATCCATGGTCTCTTCGTTCAGGTAGAATATCTATACAGGACCTTCTGGCTTTCAGAGTTTCCATGGAATTGTCAGGTGTAATTCTGATAGGTTTGCCTTTATAGGTTACTTGACCTTTTTCCTTTGCTGCTCTTAATATTTTCTCTTTGTTCTGTATGTTTGGTGTTTTGATTATTATGTGCCGAGGAGATCTTTTATTTTGGTTCAGTCTATTTGGTGTTCTGTAGGCTTCTTGTATTTTTATTGGCATATCTTTCTTTAGGGAAATATGCCTCCTATTATTCTGGAGGATCTTGGGAGGAAGGAAGCCAATGTTGTTTTCCCAGGAATATTGTTTTCAAGAGTTCATCCCCTTTGAAAAGTGAATTATGTTGCAGATACCCCAAAGCTTTTGTAGTAGCCTTCCTAGTGTGGTAGCATTGTCTAATCCAGGAGAACAATGTTTCATTCTCTTAGGGAAATGCTTTAGGGCTTGAGGCATGGATTTCAAGGATGTATTGAAAAGGATGTCAGTCAGATTCTTTTACTACAGAGGCTATAGAAATCTGATAAAACTGAATTAAAGGAAGGCATGCAAAAGATTGTAAAACACAGCTGAATTTAGGCACAGTCATTTTCTTCAGTCATCCTCATCAAAGTGAAGTGTGGGCAGGAAAAGCATTGCTCTTAGTTTTATTCTTCAGTAAGCACCCTTCAGGTCATAGCCAGGTCTGCTGGGCACTGAACAAAGCATCAGTGCCCTAAGTTGGGAAACTGAGGCCCAAGACAATGGCTGGATCACTCATAAAGCCCTCTTCTACATTTGAATTCTGAGCTAAACTCTAAGTCCTTACCATCGTTAGAATCTGTTTCTATTTGGTGTCACATAAGTTCCTCTGGCTATTGTACTATTTAAGGGTTGTCACATCATACATTCTTTTGGGAAAGTTTTCTTCTATGATTTTGTTGAATATGTTTTCTACACCTTTGAGTTGGATTTCTTCACCTTCTTCTATTAGTCTTAGGTTTGGTCTTTTCATGGTATCCCATATTTCCTGGATATTTTGTGTTAGGGATTTGTTGGACTTAAGATTTTCTTTGGTTGATGATTCTATTTCTTCTAGTATGTCTTCAACTCCTGAGGTTCTCTCTTCCATCTCTTGTATTCTCTTGGTTATGCTTGCATCTGTAGTTCCTGATCGTTTACCCAGCTTTTCTATTTCCAGCATTCCCTCAGATTGTGCTTTCTTTATTGACTCTATTTCAGTTTTTAGGTCTTGAACTGTTTCCTTGAGAGATTTGTTGATATCTTGTGTTTTTTGGTTTGTTTTTTCTTCTATTTCTTTAAGGGATTTTCTCATGTCTCTTTGAGGCCCTCTGTCATTTTCATGAAGATGTGTTTAAGGTCATTCTCTTCTGCTTCATCTGCATTGTGATGTTGAGGTCTTACTGGTGTATGGTTCCTAGTCTCCGGTGGTATCATCTTGGGTTTTCTGTTGTTGAATATGCTTTTACCTTGTCCTCTTCTCATTCTTTCTTCTGGTGGGTGTAGCAGGAGTCTCTTCCTCTCCTGGTGGGTATGGGCCCAAGGTTCCCTTCTGGTAGATGCAAACAGTTCCAATACTCTGATGTCTGTCATCTTGTCGTGGATGGAGGCAGAACTGCCACCACTGGGGCCTCGGCAGTGTCTGGGTGTGTCAGATCCCACTGCTGATCTCGGATCTGGTGAGCAAACCCTTAGCATTAGATGCCTCTAAGCAGGGTCCCAGAAACAGCCCCTAGCCCCCCTGTGCTGGTGGATGGAGGCGCCCCCCTGGGCTGGTGGATGGAGGCGCCGCCCTGTGCTGGTGGATGGAGCCGGGACTCCACAGCTAGTTCTTTACTCCTTCCAAGTTACTGTATTGATTGGTAGATGCCTGTGCTTATTAAGAACGCCCACTTCCATTCTTCGTTACTGCCAGGGACTCAAAGCTCCAGGTTGAGGGAACATAGCCCATCATGGTGACCATGATGCTGGATTTCCTAGTCTCAGTTGCAACTAGAAATTACCACATGAAGCTATCAGAACTGTGCTTGGAAAGATTATGTTCCTTCCACCAAAAACAAAAACAAAAACAAATCTGGCTGCTGGCATGGTTCTGTCTTCCTAATTGGCTTCATCCTATCTCAGACGCTAGCATATGGCTGACTCTGAAAAAGTCATCTTGGAACAGAGAGAGAAAGCCGTCAATGGAAACAGAGAAATATAATCTCTGGCATTGTTGAGTTGTTGGACCACCACCAGAAGCTACTTACTTCTTCAATAAGAAAAATATGCTATTGTAGGTCAGGACTTCCTTACTTTCTGCCAAACACTCCTCATGTGATAACCGTTGTCACGTCACTAGACTCTTCCATCCTGGCTCCTAGACTTGCTTCTATTGCTTCCAATCAGATGTTGTCCCTTCTGGGCCAGAAAATGAAGAAGAGTTACAGACAATGGGTTAATATTGTGGAAGCAACAAACAGCTTGTCATTTTGTTTTTTTTTTTTTGTTTTTATCTCCAGATCTGGATTCACAAATTCTTTGGTTGAAGGAAACCCGGGCCTACTTTCTGTAAATCTGTAAATAAGAGACTTGCCACCATGCACCTGTTTGCTAGTGCATTTTGTTTTCTTCTGTTCCGGATTAAATGATTTCCCTGCAATTAAACAAGTTCACAGTTCACAGGCTGTGTCTTCATCAAGAAAGACCTCTCCTTGGCTAACTGCTGGGCTCTCAGAATGGGCCTTCTCTTTCTTAAAATTACAAAATGTAGGTTCAGAAATAGTCCTGGAAGTCATCTAGGTCAATCTCACACTTTACATAAATTAAAATTCAAATCAGGCTACCTGTTCTTTAAAAAATGCCTGGAAGGGAGATATCACAGTTGTCTTTGGCAGGATTTGATCAAACTTGTAGCCAGTCTTCTCCTACTTGGCCTAATTGAACCACCTTAATTCAATTAAAAACATAAAATTAAAAAAAGAAAGGGAAAAAAATCCAGAGTACTATTTATTCTCCATATAATATTTTATGGACCTGCAAATAATGAGCAATTCCATCAGTTTGTTTCTCTTTCTAAGATGAAAAAGATCCAAATAAGAATTTTACTAGACTCTCATTTTCCATCTTTCCATTTTCTTCTTTTAGAGCTGGATCACAGCTTGTGGTAAGGCCTGGCATCCAGTCCCCTCTAGGCACTCACTTTAATGGCCTTCTTACTTACTCTGTGGCTCTGTCTCTCCCCTCATACCCAAGCACATATGGGCAGATGACTTGCATTGGCCTTTAGCATCAGCCAGCTACCCCTGCTCTTAGCCAGCTACCCCTGCTCTTAGCCAGCTCCCCCTGCTCTCATGGAGAGGTCCCACTGAGACTCCAAACACCCCTCATGGCTGCCACACTTTGCTTAGCCTTTTGTCTGAGTTTAGTTCCCTCCATTTACTGACTTTCTTTGCTATTTATCTTTACCCTCTTAAAATACAGACATTAAAAAAATTGTCACAATCCAAACTAGACTGGAGGCCAAACTCTGAAGAATGTTTAAGTACAATAATTTGTTTCCTCTTCCTAATTTTTCATTTCTGCTCCCCCTCAGTCCTTGGTTGAGATCTTGTGCTCTCATCCTCAAGGCCTTGTGTAGTCAGAGAGGGGGAGAGCCTAAAAATAGCCCTCTTTAGAATTCAGTGGAAGGTGAGCCAGTGTTATGATTGGGACATCTCTGGAGCAGCAGAGGAGAGCAATGGCCAGCCAGCCACTGATCTCTGAGCAAAATGATGATGCTACTATCTTCTGTCAAAATGTAGACTGAGCTTCCTTTATGTCTTATAGAACAAGAACACTCTGGCCATTTGTCTCTGAATAGTACTGTTTATAAATTTTATATTCTCTCAACACACTAACCCTCAATGGGTTCTGTCATCTCACCTTTTTATCTCCTCCCCAGTGTAAAATCCTCACAGCATGATGACAGAGAACACTGCACAACTCACATGATGACAGAGAACACTACACAAATCACATGATGACAGAGAACACTACACAAGTCACATGACAACAGACAACACTATACAAGTCACATGACGACAGAGAACACTACACAAGTCACATGACAACAGAGAACACTACACAAGTCACATAACAACAGAGGACACTATATAGGTCACATGATGACAGAGAACACTACACAAGTCACATGACAACAGAGGACACTATATAGGACACATGATGACAGAGAACACTACACAAGTCACATGACAACAGAGGACACTATATAGGACACATGATGACAGAGAACACTACACAAGTCACATGACAACAGAGGACACTATACAAGTCTCATGATGACAGAGAACAAACACTATACAAGTCATATGATGACAGAGAACGCTACACAAGTCACATGACAACAGAGGACACTATATAGGTTGCTTGATGACAGAGAACACTATAAGTCACTGACTTTCCCTCTCAAGAATGTCTTTATGATATTGTACTCCAGGATTTCCACAATGTATTCAAATAACACTTATTGTTAGTCTCCTGACCACCCCAGGAGCATATGCGTCTCTTTGCAATGTTTATTGTCACCCTTGGTGATGCAGATTCTCAATATCATGCCTAATACTTAAAAAGAACAAAAGAAGAACTCCTCCTTTCATCTCCAAATTCAGTCTTGGGATGGAAGGAAGGCATGGTGGACAAGGAGGCTATTGGTAATTTGTTAAATGTGGAACCAAAGTTTCCCATGGAAACTTCTGGAAAATTCATCTCCTGTCCCACCTTAAGTTCTTCACAAAGTTCCTCAAATGCAGACTTTAATTAATATGAAACTTCAGCTAGTTAATGTCACATGGTCTTTTGAGTTTATCCTCTGAGTATGTATGGCGAACAATGCTCTGAGATTGGTTTACTGACCCATGGGACAGAAAAAAAGTGATTTTAATATTAACAGTGTGTGCTAAATTAATATTAATTTAATATTAATGTATTTGTGTTAAAATGCCTTGGCTATGTTGTGCCCTGTCTCAAAAACAACAACAACAAAAATTTTCCAGTTGTACCCTGAAAATACTAATATGGTTTATGTATTACTTGAACAATGTTATTCTTTTTAAATAAATACCCCAGATAGGAGAAAAAAAAGAAAATGTTTGTGGTTCATTAAAAGACACAGCTGGCATATCTTACTTAGAAATTTTTTGTTGGCTTACATTGAAAACCTCAAAAAATCTGTCCAAAGACAGATGTTGAATTTAACTATTTTCCAGTACTGCATCTACAGTATTTCAAATTAGTTATTCACCTAATTAGTGTTTTTGGTTCCAGCCCTACAATTAAAGATTGATTTTATTCTAAGTACATGCAATTCAACACAGCTAAGCCTGGATGGCAGACAAGCCTCACTTTAGTATTGGCTCTTCACTTCTTATATATGAACAAGCATTTAGCCTATTTAAAATGTACAACTAGTGGGCTGGGGAGATGACTCAGATGGGTAACATGTTTGCTGCACAAGTCTGAGTGCTGGGTACAGAGCCCCAGAATATATGTAAATTCAGATGAGGCACTAGTGCTGTAATCCCAGCTTTCCTATGGTGATGTCAGAGGAGACAGGAGAATCCATGGAAACTGGAGGGCCAGCTAGTCTGCTGTACACAGTGGCAAATCAGCAGAGATGCCCTGTTTCTTTGGAAGCAGGTGGGAACTAAGAACAATATTCAGGTTTGTCTTTTGAACGCTACGCTTGTGCTATGACATGCACAAGCCTACACACACACACACACACACACAGAGAGAGAGAGAGAGAGAGAGAGAGAGAGAGAGAGACAGAGACAGAGACAGAGACAGAGACAGAAAGACAGAGACAGAGACAGAGGCAGGGAGAGGGAGAGGGAAGGAAGGGGAGAGAGAGAGAGAGACAGAGACAGAGACAGAGACAGAAAGACAGAGACAGAGACAGGCAGGGAGAGGGAGAGGGAAGGAAGGGGAGAGAGAGAGAGAGAGAGAGAGAGAGAGAGAGAGAGAGAGAGAGAGAGAGAGAGGGAGAGAGAGAGAGAGAAACTCAGAGAGAGAGAGAGGCACCAAATAAGTAAATACTTGGAATACCTTGCAGACTCATGTGTACTGGGCTGGTGGCAGTTTGGGGAAGCCATAGACCCCCTGAGAAATGAAGTCTCACAGGAGGAGGTAAGCCACTGAGGAAGGAGGAAATAGAGGTTTTTAGCCCAACCCAGATTCCTGTCTACTTTCTACTTCCTGATTTCCTGAGATGTGAGCAGCCCCCTCAGAGTCCTGTTGCTCAGCCGGGTGCGACTTCACTGTTGCGCCTTCTCTGCCACGATGGACTGCACCCTCAGACTGTGAGATGTGAGGCAAATTATTTTGTCTTCTCTCCTTGAAGTTTCAACTTGTTAGATAGTAGGTTGAGGCAACAGGAAAAGAACCCGATACACTTCCCTCCCCCCAAAGATATTGAAGATAAAAGTCCCACCCCAACAATTACCCAGGACTCTATGGATTTTGAACAAGTCAGGAAGTGTGAGAAAATGGTTGACTTTTCTTCATAATCATTACTCCTTACACACTTACAAACATCAAAGGCCCCAGAGGTTGAACCACTTGGCAAAGTTTACCTAGATTACAAATGGCAGAGCCAAGGAGCCACACAGAGTAAAGCAATCCTTGAGTTTCACTTTGCCAGAATTGGCCTGTTTTGTCTCCTCTCATCAAACAACCTTTCGAATTTCCTCACTGGAGATTCTATCTCTACAGTTTAAGGTGCCGCATGGGAGTGAAGTAGAGTGATCCTACCAAGTCGTCTCACCGTCTCCAATCAGACTTCAGATAGGAGCCCCAGACTTACCTGAGATTTATCCTTCTCTACACATCTCCCTAAAGGAGTCTGTGGGGAAGGGCCTGTAGCCAGCGTAACTTCTCACTCTTCCAAGTTTACAAAAACTTGGGACTTGGCATGTAAACTGTGTGCCTTGCATTCACAAAGCCCTAGATTTGATTTCTAGGATTGCATAAGCCTGGGTGTGCTGGTGCATGCCTGTAATCCCAGCACTCGGGAGATGGAGGCTGGAGGACTGAGAGATTAAAGTTCTCCTCTGCTACATAGTGAGTTCAAGGCCAGCCTGGGCTACCTGAGATCCTGTTTCACAAACAAATAACACCCTCAGTGAAAACCAAGCTAATTAGAACATTATATAACATCAATAATAATGGTTAGTTAATTTAATATTATATTAATTTAATATAGTTATTTAATAGGTTAATTAGCATGTGACTATAAGAAACAGATACAGATTTTAATTGGGTTGTACATTATTAAACATTATTTGATGTTCTTAGATACTAATTATCAATCATGTGCTTTGCAAATTTCTCCCCCAGTTAGGGGCTTATCTTTTTATCTTCTTAACAGGTCTTTCAATAGAGCAGAAGTTTTACCTTTTAAGTGGTCAATTTAGATTTTTTTCTGTTGTAAATTAAGATTTTGGGTATAGATTTTAAAATTCAATGCCGTAACTAAAGTAGCCTAGATTTCTCAGTGTGTTAGCATCTATTTTTATACTTTCATATTACATTATGTCTATCACTTAGAGTTGATTTTTTAAAATACCATGTTAGTCTATGTTTAGAATCTTTATTATAATAATTATTATTATCACTATTATTATTTTGCATATGAATGCCCAGATGTTCCCACACCACTTATTTCTCTATTCTATTGCTTTTCCTCTGTCAAAGAAAAAGTGCAAATCTTGTACAATTATTTCTGGGTTTCTATTGGTTTCTTTGGCTGTTCTTTCATCAATGTCACACTGTCTGTTTGGGGACATTACTATAGGGAGTAAATCAGAATGTGTCCTGAGATGAGAGAGACAACCTAGAGGAGAAGACTGGGCCATCAGATTGGCCACTCCTCTCAGGGACCAGAGTAAGGGTTGAGAGAGCATAACAACACTACCTAAGCAGGAGCTGTTCTTTAGGGAAACACAAAACTAAAGCAACAGAAATTCACCCAGCATTCCACATCAATCCCTCCAACTCACACATACTTTAAAATTTTAATGGGAAGGGCTTGGGAGATAGCTCAGTGGTTAGAAGCACTGGCTGTTCTTCCAGCAAACCCAGGTTCAATTCCAGCTTCCACAGGTTGACTCATAGCCATTTGTGAGCCCATTGCTATTATCTGACATCATCTGGCTTCCATAGGTGCCAAGCACACTGGTACACAGACACACATGCAGGCAACATGTGTACTACATCCGTACTACACACACACACACACACACACACACACACACACGCACGCACGCACGCACGCACGCACGCACGCACGCACACTATAATAAATCTAAAAGAAATCAGCCTTATTAAAAATGTTGTCTCTTCCTGTATGATGCACCAATAAGAATTCTCTTTTTAGTTATTAAAGTGATTCACTATTTAATAATATATTTTTAATTATAAAATGTTAAAAGTGCAAAAAACATAAAAAGCATATTAAAACTTTCGTATCATCACTCAGAATTTAAAATTCTCCCCTATGTCTGTGTGCCAATTTTTCTGATAGAGTTTTAAAATTCCTATATCTTGACATTTTCCTCTGTTGTATAGATAGATTTTATAGGATAGATTTAACCCTTTACCTCTCTAATATTACTTTTACCTCTTCAGCACAGGTAAATGTGGTTATAATTTGTTAAGTCAATTCCTTCTTGGACTATTTTGTTGCTTGTGAGATTTTCTGTCATAAGCCATACTTTAATGAACATTTACACACGGAAGTCTGTACACAATTATTTCACCAACTCCTGAAGTTATGACAAATGAACTACAACCTTCACTGTGTGCTGGCACCTATTTTTTGACATTTGAAGTATACTGTCAACAAGTGCTCTTCTCTGAAACTTTTTAGTGTGCGGATTCTCCCAGATTCTCAGTTCACCTCCTATCACCATCACAAGCATGGGCATCTATTGTGACTTTGCTGGAACAACCATGGAATTAACACAGGGAGTCATGAGGAACAGGACTGGGTATTGTGAGCACACGGAGCTGTGCTTTTCTCCAGATCTCTGAACTGAGCTGGCTACTGTGGATGAAATACTTACAGGGAAAGAAATTCCTTAAGCTCTGAAAAACCATTTTACCTAGATCCCGGCAGACAGCAAAATCTGTGGTGTGATGAATGGCGTCTGACTCCCAGGAAGGAACATACCCTCAAAAAGAAGCTCATATCGCTTGTGATCTCTAATTCCAGGAAACAGGTGCCTGTGTGAGATGCGTATCTGCCTCTGGCGTCCACAAAGCCCAGCTCTGAGAGGTCTGACCTCATAATCAATGTGACTGAAGCATAGATCCCAACCCCTGTGAGTTAAACTTTGTTACCATAAAGATCCCGGACAAATTACTTCTCCACAATCAATTTCTGAGGAGAAAAATAAAGGTAAATAAGCTATCCTTAAATATTCAGATAGTATAATGGTTAAATGTGTTTAAAGAATCCATATTTTTCCGTTTATACATACATATCCATCAATGTGTGTTGTGATGGCTTAAAAAGAATATTTATAATATGCAATAGCTATTTAGGACATTTTGTTAAAGGGCTGAAAGAATAATATTCCTAAAAATCAAATATAGACATTCTTTCTCTCTCATTGTATCCCAACTATGTGCTAGCTTACATTTAGAGAGATGTAGACTATAAAATAAATAACGTTTGAAACACATTGAAGAATCTCCCAGAATATATGTGAAATGCTTATTATTAATATGCTGAGAAAATTATTGGTCAGAGAAATCAAATCAAAATCACAACAAAAGACAAGAATAGATATGAATGCCTGAAATCTTGGCATCGAAGTGTCAGAAGCTGGAAGACTGTGAGCCTGAGGCTAACTAACCTCATTACATAGCAAAATCCCATCTGAATAACATAGCAATAAGAAATTATTTCATATTTAGTAGGATGGCTATAATAAAAAATATGAACACTTGTTACTAAAGATATGGAGAAACTGGAATCTATACAAATTACGGGTACTGATATAAAGTGGTATGTGATGGTTGGCTTTAATTGCCAACTTGATACAACCTAGGGTTACCTAGGGAAGAGAGTCTCATGTGAACGTGTCTGTAGGGGATTGTCTTTATTCCATTGATTGATGTGTGAAAACCCAGCCCACCGCAGGTAGCACAATTCCCTAGCCAGAGGGGGCTTGAACTCTATGGTTAGAGAAATGGAGCTCAGCATAGGCATTTGTTTTTCTCTACTCTCAACGGTAGATGGGGTGGGGCTGGCTGCCTCAAGTTCCTGCCACCTTGATTTCCCCACAGTAATGGACTATAAACTGGAATAGTGGGGCTAAAATAAGCATTTTCTCCCCTAAGTCGCTTTTTGTTGGGGGTATTTTTATCACAGACAACAGACTTGAAACTAGTACAGTATGTAAAGTGGTTTGGACAATTTGACAGTTCCTAAAAATGCTGGAGAGTCACCATAAGGCCCAGGAGTTCCGCTTCTAAGTATACACACAAGAGAACTGCAAGCATATGTCTGTACAAAGTGCACATATGCACTGTTCGTGGAAGATTATGCATAAGAACTAGAAAATGGAAACAACTCTAGGAACTATCGACTGGTAGATGGGTAAACCCAATGTGGTATACCTGTAAGTGAGATAGTTTTTGACATTAGAGGCATGGAAGGCATGAAATGGGCTGGCGAGACAGCTCATCAGGTAAAGGTGATTGCCTCAAACCTTATGACCTGAGTTCAGTTCCTGGAGCCAACAGCAGATCACCGACTCCTAAAAGTTATCCTCTGATCTCCTCACGTGTGTCTTGGCATGTGTGTGTATGCACATGCACACACCAAATAAATGTAAAATCCTAAATGTGAACCATCCCTACCAACATGTTAAGTGAAAGAAGCCAAAAATAAAAAGACAAATATTGTGACTTGTAGGGGAAGCTGTAGCCACGCTTACTTAGGGGCTGGCTACAGGTGTGTCTGACCACGCCTGTGAGGGCGTGGTTAGGGTGAAGTAGAGTGAGAGGCGGTCAGGTGGCTGGGCACTTTCGGTTTCACTTTGGTACTTGCTGTGCAGACTGCTGCCACGCCAGCTGGCTAGGTCATCTGTAAGTTAGGCTTTTCCCTACTAAATACCCTTATATTTCTACTTCGCTCCATATTGGTAATTTCCCACTTTAGTGACTCCATTATAGGAAATGATCACAGTAGGTAGATTAATATGACAGAAAGTCAAGTATTGGTGGCCAAGTACTGGCAAAGAGGAAGAGGGGAGTGATGGCAGTGAATAGGGTTTCTTTCTCAAGAAACAAAGAGCACATATCACTAAAACCCACTAAATATGGCACTTTAAAAGCGTGAAATCTACAGTTATTATATCACAAAAAAAGATGTTTTAACAAAAGGTGTGATTCCCATGCTTATATTCAGCAGTGAGGTTGGTTCTAAGGAAGACGGGTGTCCAGGCATTGTGGTGCACAGCTGTCAGCCTAGCCCTCTTGATGTGGGAGCAGGAAGACTGTGAAAGTGATTCCACCTCAGGCTAAATAGAGAGTCCCTGTCTTGAAGCAGGCTGGGAAGAGTTCCACGAATGCAGACTGCCAGTGTCTAGGATATGATGAGTAAACATTTTTGAATGGATTAATGATTTTTAAAGAATTATTTAATCTGGTAGTTTCATGAAGCCCTCTCTCTCTCTCTCTCTCTCTCTCTCTCTCTCTCTCTCTCTCTCTCTCTCTCTCTGACTGTCAAGATGACTAAGGATGGGCCCAAGCAACACAAACAAAGAGGACTGAAAAGCACCAAGACTGGCCTCACTCAGTGACCGCATTACAGTCATGTTGACTTTCTCTACTATAAAACACCTGGAACTTTCTTCTCCAGGACCTCCTTAGCAGATTAATCTCTGACAAGTTCTCAGAGTACTGCTTTGCCATTCTTATTCCACACAGTGTCCACAAGTTATAGGCACAAAGCCCACAAACGAACCAACAGCCAGATCAGTTCACAAATGGAGATGCTTCAAAGGAATCGTGGTAATAATCGTGGCATCAGTTTCTTCTTTTTAAATTAAAACACATCTTAAACAACTTCTTTGGAATAAAATACTAGGTTCACCCTGACTTTTCTTGCTCTTTTACATAACTTCAAAATGTTTTTCTAAATTGCAAGTAATGTTTCTAAAATCTGCAACGAATGTTTTTCTATCTCGAAATTTAAAAAGCATTTAAAGAAGCTCAATAATAAAAAATACATCCCCTCCCCTGGGCTCCATATTCCAGCCATAGCACAGGCAGCTTTACTGGAGATCAGGCTGGTCCTTGAGACCCCAGCACTCCCTCCCTTTGCCTCCATATTCTGGCATACAACTTTGGAAGAAGACTTGGCTTTAGCAGAGACCAGGCTGTATCTAGGGACCCAAGGCCTAAAAAACCCCAGCAGAGACACCCTACTGGATCCTAAGACTAGCTAGTCACCAGAATCCTTGGCCACTTAGGCCAGAAGACCAGAGAGGAAACAGAAACCAAAGAATGAAATACCCACCCAACACATACAAATGGAGGAATCAACAACTAGACCTATAACCATCCCAAATCTAGATGCCTAAATGCCAGTGTAAGAACACAATAAATAACAGAAAGGGCAATATGGAACCACCAGAATCAAGCTATCATATCACAGAAAGACCTGACACTCCAACACAGCTGAAGTGCAAGAGAAAAACCTCTAAAATAACTTTATGAAGATGATAGAGATCCTTAAAGAGGAAGTAAACAATGCCTTATAGAAATTGAGGAGAAGACAAATAAAAAATAGGAGGAAATCAATAAATCCCTTAAAGAATGCCAAGAAAGCCAAAGGAAGAGAGAGAGAGAGAGAGAGAGAGAGAGAGAGAGAGAGAGAGAGAGAGAGAGAGAGGAAGAAAATGATTTAAGACCTGAAAATGGAAATAGAAGCAATAAAGAAAACACACACTAAGGGAATTCTGGAAATGGAAATTTTGGGTAAGTTTACAGGAACTAAAGATGCAAGCATCACCAACAGAATTCAAAAGATGGAAGAGAGAATCTCAGGTGTTGAAAATTGCTAGAGAAAACAGATTCATCAGTGAAAGAAAATGTTAAATCTAAAAAATTACTAACACAAAACATCCAGGAAATGTGGGACACTATGAAATGACCAAACCAAAGAATAATAGGAATAGAAGAAGAAACCCAGATCAAAGGCCCTGAAAATATATTCAACAGAATCATAGAATAAAAATTTTCCCAATATAAAGAAGGACATGCCTATAAAGGTATAATAAGCTAACAAAACACCAAATAGACTGGACCAGAAAAGAAAGGCACCTTGCCACATGATAATCAAAACACTAAACATAGAAAGAAAGAATATTAGAAACTGCAAAGGGAAAAGGTCAGTATATAAATGCAGATCTATCAGAATTATACCTGACTTCTCAATGGAGACTAAAAGTCAGAAGAGTCTGGACAGATGTCATGCAGGCTCTCAGACCATTGATGCCAGCCCAGAATACTATATGTAGCAAAACTTTCAGTCACCATATGTGGAGAAAACAAGATAACATAAACAAAATTTCATAAAAGTCAAATTCAAACAATATTTATCCATAAATCCAGCCTTATAGAAGGTACTAGAAGAAAAAGTCCAACCCAAGGGAGTTAGCAACACACACACACACACACACACACACACACACCACAAAAGTAAAAGGAATTAATAATCATTGGTCATTTTTATCTCTCAATATCAATGGAATCATTTGCCAATAAAAAGACATAAGCTAAAAGAGTGGCTATGAAAACAGGATCCAGTTCTCTTCTTCATACAAGAAGCACACCTGAACATCAAAGATAGACATTATTTCAGAGTAAAGGGTTAGAGAAAGACTTTTCAATCAAACACACCTAAGAAGCAAGCTGCTATAGCTATCCTAATATGTAACAAAATAGAATTCAATCCAAAATTAATCAAAGAGATGGAGAAGGACATTGAATACTAACCAGAGGAAAAGTCCACCAAGATGAAGTTTTGATTCTGAACATCTATGCCCCAAATGCGATGACATTCACATTTGTAAAAGAAACATTACTAAAGCTTAAGCCACATATTGAGCCTCACACACTAATAGTGGAAGACTTCAACATCTCACTCTCACCAATAGACAAGTCATCTAGATAGAAATTAAACACAAATAACAGAACTAACAGATATTATGGCTCAAATAGACCTAACAGGTATCTACAAAATATTCCACCCAAACACAGAAGAATATAGCTTCTCCTCAGCACCTCATGGAAACCTTTTCAAAATTGACCACATACGTGGTCACAAAGTAAGCCTCAACAGATTAAAAAAATTAAATAAACCTGTATCCTATTAAATCACCATGGATTAAAGGTAGAGTTCAACAATAACAGAAACTACAGAAAGCCTAGAGACTCATGGAAGCTGAGCAATTCTCAACTGAATTACCAATGGGTCAAGGTAGAAATAAAGAAAGAAATTAAAGACTACTTAGAATTCAATGAAAATTAATGCAGAAAATATCCAAACTTATAGGACACAATGAAAGTGTTGCAAACAGGAATCTTCATTGCACTAAGGGCCTACATGAAGAATTTGGAGAAATCTCACACAAGTGACTTAACAGCACACCTGAAAGCTCTAGAACAAAAGGAAGCAAACACACCAAAGAGGAGTAGATGACAGGAAATAAAAAAACTGAGGGCTGAAATCAATAAAATGGAAACAAAGAGAACAATACAAATTATCAATAAATTATCAAAGAGTTGGTTCTTTGAGAAAATCAACAAGGTAAACAAACCCTTATCCAAACCAACTAAAAGGCAGAGGGAATATCCAAATTAACAAAATCAGAAATGAAAAGGGTGGCTTAACAAGAGACACTGAAGAAATTCAGAGAATCATTAGATTATACTTCAAAACCATGTACTCCATAAAATTGGATAATATAAAATAAACAGACAAATTTCTTGGTAGATACTGAATGCCAAACTTAAATCAAGATCAGATAAACAGTTTAAATAGACCCATAACTCCTAAAGAAATAGAAGACATCATTAAAATCTCTAACCCAAAATAGCCCAGGGTCAGATGGCTTTAGTGCAGAATTCTACCAGACTTTCAAAGAAGAGCTAATAGTAATACTTCCCAAATTATTACACAAAATAGAAGAAATTAATAAATGGGTTCTGCCACATTTTGGAGACTTGGAGGTTAAAACCGAGGTGTTAGCAAGACCTCGCTCCCCGTGCAGACTCTGGAGAGAGATCTCCTTAGCTCTTCCTGCTTCTGGCCCTGTGCGCCTGTTGGCTTGAGAGACTCAATTCCAAACTTAGCTCTCTTTACATGGCAGCCTGCTGTGTTCTCCCCCTTTGAAACACAGCCATGATTGCATTTGTGGTACCTGCCAAGTCAAAAATGCTTTCATTTGGAGATCTTTAATGAATTACATGTGCAAATATTTGCTTTGTTAAAAGCTGCATTCTGAAGTTCTATGTGGACATGAAAGGGGTGGGCATTGCCGTCCTCACTGTCCAACTCTCTGCCACCTCTTTCTCGATGCCTGCCCCCCTCACCAGCTAAAGTTCATTAGAAAAGCTGGCTTCATCATTAACATTTATAGCAGAATCTTTCTTGGCTGCTCAATTACAGCTTAATTCCCAAGATCAAAATAACACCTTAGGGGGGAGAGTCCTCAGTGATTATTCTTATTGGTGAAACAGGGAATATCTTTAGAAAATAGTTATACTCTGGAGAATAGAGGGAACTAGTTAGCTTCCCAAGACTCTGAGCCTGTGGGAACTACTGTGTGGTGCCTTGCTTCCAAACTCCAGTGTGATATTGACCTCGATTCTATGTATCTATGTGAAAACAGAAGCCTATAATTTTGAAATTTGTAATCATGTAATCAACTGTGAGTAATTAAGTGGGTAAAAGCCTTCACTTGGCCCAACAACAAACATCACAGATACCTGTACACTCTGCAAAGGTGTCTTGGAAGAAAGTGGACCTAACTCAGTCGATTCCAGAAAGACTCAGGGTATCAAGTACCTTAGGCCAACAGCCTCTCTCTTCCAACTTTAACTACCAAGACATGCATGGTAGTGATTTCCATGTCTCTAATGGTTATATTTTTCAGAATATTCCATGGCCCACATTTCCTTTGGTCCTTACCATGCTCACAACCATTGCTAGTCATGTAACCATGAGATGAAGCTGTGGCCACTGTGGGTGGTCAGGTGGTCCATTGTGTCTGCTTTTTTCTTTTGTTTTGATAGTGATATAAGCAAATATTAATGCTGTGTAAAAATGTCTTCCCAATGGAGAAGTTTACACGTTCTGGGAACCCAGTGTGTCTAGCTCTGGCAGAGGGAAGGCAGAGGTTAGTTTGCCATCAAGGAGCTCAGGTTTCAGACAGGAGACAGACATGTAAATAAATAATTACCATATAGGAGGAAAGCTTAGATAATAGAACTGTGTTTGGTTCAGAAATAGCACCCAAATCCCTCAAAACAATAACAAAAAGCAGCATGCTGGATCTATTTGCACACTAAACAGGGTAGGCTTCCAAGGTTTCAGAGCAGAAATTTGAAGGGTAAATGGGGATTTTCCAGACACTCTGTCTTTGTGGAACATTTGGGGAAAGATGTAACAATGGGCAGGAGAAACGACTGATAGGATTTTTTCCTTCGATTCTATGTATGATTTGCAAATGCTAGGACAAAAATAATAGCCTGGTGGCCAGTGATCCAGCCCAAGAGCCAGGAAAGGCAGACATGAAAGCTCTCTGTGTCATCAAAGGGCCTTAGACTGAGACCAATGATATACTTAGATGAGTATCCTCCAGAAGTCCCTATGCCAAAGCATTGATTGTCAACTTGTGACATGTTTTGGGAGTTTGAATAATTATTGGACAGTGGCCTGGTAAAAGGAAGTTATGTCATTTTGCATAGACAGACAATGAGAACCATTGGGCTCTTGCTTCCTTCCTCTTGCCCTTCACTTGGCAGCCATGGGGTGAATGGTTTTGCTCAAACACTGCTCCCACCATAACATGTTGCTGTGGGTCCAATGCATGGTGTCAACAGCTGCTGAATCTGTGAGCACAATTAAATCTTTCCTCTTTGTGAGTTGATTGTTTTGGGTATTTACAGTGATGAGATCTAAGGCTTAAAACCAATGAGGATTTACTGAACAGACTTAAACCCTGTGCGGGTATTGGTAGTGGCGGTAGGGGCATATGGTCAAATGTTACACACATTTACTAATCACATTCTTGAACCGTTGAAATGATATTAGATAGGTCCCCAGCAACACAAACAGTACCTAATTATACTTCTTCACATCAAAGAAAGCTAATGATAAGTTCTGAGCATAATCAAACTCTTTGTAGCTCCATAGAAAAGTGAACTATCCTTAAGTGTGTGTCTCTACAGAACAAACGTGAAATAGTACTTACAGATTGTGAAGCTACTGTTTTATTCAATTCTCTGATTTTTCTGTTGAATTTCTGATGGTCTGTAGAAACTTTGCAATGAATGTAAGTTTAATAGAAGTTAAAATAACACATATTGATGCTCTTTGGCATCAGCTTTTTTATAAAAAAGAGAAGATGTAAATTTCATGTCTTTAAAAAGTTTTCAATGATTAACTGTATTCTTATCCAGCAAATTGCAATTCAGACAGTGTCTCCTGATATTGGTGCCAAAGAGATCATGTGACTGACTGGAGTCATCAGCCCAGGAAGAATTAGAGAATATACATCGGTGCTCTGTCTCTCTGTCATGTACTTCTCTGGAACTCACAGAAGATCCTAAAGCGCAATATTTAAACAGGAGGTACATGCATACACAGTGCTGTAAGAACAAACTTGTCATCAAACCAATTTAGCTCTTGTCCCAGGTATTGGGAGCTATTGGAAAATGGAAATTCCCTTCTCCGAGCCCACCCCTTAAAGCAGTCTGATCCGTGTCATCTCCTGCTCTCCTGCAATCTCCTCCGTGTCTAAATTCTCCCTGTAAGAATAGCAGTGCTTCCACCCTTCAGTTTCCTGTCCTGTGGGTTTGGCTTTTGAACAGCAGATCTAGTGAATCACCTATGGTACCTCAATATTCATAATTAACTCATTCTTTCATTTCATTGGTTTGCTATCAATGAATAGCACTAGATTTAGCTGGGGGTGGGAGGGAACTGAATGAGGTTTAAGAAATTCTGTAAATGGGCCAGGAACGGCTGAATGTAAACTCAGAATGGGTCAATTTCATGGTATGGATATTATGATTCAGTAAAGCTGTTGAAGAAAGAAGGGAGGGGGGAAAGGGGTAGAGGAGAGAGTTGTGACTCAAATCAACAAGCGGGTAGAGTGAACACTTCCAAGTTTTGCTATCTCATAGTAACCAGTTTAGAGGTAAGAGCTCGCTCCCCCCCCCCAACATATCCCTTCACACATGCATACTCATGTGTAGGCATATTTGTGCACACACAGCCCCACTGGAGATCATGTGACTTAAATTTTGTATAGATTTTCCTGTCTCTTCTTCTCTGCTGGGGTGATAGCTCTGCCCTTTCTGTATCCTGCTGTAGGTGCAAACTATACACCCAGGCTCTGGGAATCTGATTTCAGGGACTTCTCCCGTGACAAGCATTTACACGCTGAGCTATCTTCCCAGCCCTGTACACTATTTTTAAATAATACTTTTGGCATTGCATTTTGAGGGTAAATGATATATGCTTCCCTATAAAATGAGGGAATATAGAAAGGCATTAAGAAGAAATAGTGGCACTCCCTGACAGATCACCACTATTAACGTCTGGTTGATACACCCATTTATCTAAGACTAGGACTGGCAAACTACAGTCTGTAGGCCAAGTGTTCGGCTGCTGTTTTTGTGCAACTACAGAGATAAGAAAGGTTTGTAGACTTCTAAAGAGTTATTAATAACAAATGAAGTTGAATATGCAGAAGAAAACCCCAGCTGTCCTATGATGCTGAAATACTTCCTGTCTAGCCCTATGCACGAACCGTTTGCCAACCTTGGTTTAGGTTGATTATTGGCAAAGTTTTAAAAATAAAATGATGGTGGCCATCTTTAAAAGTCAACCTTTAACAAAAAATGTGTGTAGGCACCAGGCGGTGGTGGCACACACCTTTAATCACAGCATGGCAGATCTATGTGAGTTCAAGGCCAGCCTGGTCTAGAGAGCAAGTCCCAGGACGGGCTCCAAAGCTACACAGAAACCTTGTCTCAAAAATCCAAAATAAATAAATAAATGAATAAATAGACAAACAAACCATATGTAGGCATGCCCTCCTATCTTCACTAAAACTAAGTTTTACTGAGTACATAGATTCCTTTATAAGATTCATGGGGAAGGACTAGGTAATTTCCTCACAGCTCACATTCATGCAGTTGCTAATTCTTGGCTTATGTAACTTGAAGTAAACACGTCTGTGCTACGGTTCCTGAGTGCCCTTTCCTTTTCTAGGGAAAACATCTTCAATATATAATTGCTGGGTGAACTAGCGTCAAATATTTTTAAGTCTCTGTATTCATACTCCATCAGAAAGCTTCTACCGGTTTATATTCTGGGGAAGTTCTTGAAAGTACGAGTTCTCCAGGCTAACTCCTAGCCCAGTTTCCACAGCCACAGGCACCACTTTTAATTTCCCACAGGGCACTTATTCATTTATTTGTAATCCAGTTGACATTTTGTTTACCAATTATCCTTATTCCTTAGTCAATTACTTTAAAAACAATTCTTGGATATTTTCCCACCAAGCCATAAATAATCTTTTGCATTTTTGTCTCTTTGTATAATTCAAATTCTGTTATATGTATTGTAGATGTTTCTCTTTCTAAGTTTTCTGGTTTCTTTAACATCACACCTCAGGATTGGATGTAGAATATCAATCTCTTAATGCATGGCATCTTCCTTTATTTAATGGTCAGAAAGGGCAGCCAAAGCAGATATCTACATCCTGAAAATTAATAAATGTCATATATTTGATCATATATATATATATATGACACTATTATTATGACACTATTATTATATGTGACTATATATTGTGACTATATATATATAATATATATATATATATATATATATATATGACACTATTAAACAAGTTCCATTCAAGGCACTAGCCAATTGTCTCAAAACACCTTCAGGGTATAACACAAATATTTTCTCCACAAATTTGAAAAACACCCATACATAGACATATTTCTCAATGCTCTCTTTCATGTCGTTTCTATCTACAGGTCAATTGTATAGCTGCTAATGAGAAGTACAGTGATAACTAAATTATCTTTGTGTGATCATTGAAAAAATACATTTGTCTTGATCAACTGTAAAAATCCTCTGTGGATTGCCTTTGCCCCTTCAATATAAAAACTGCATTATTATTTATCAACATTCAACTTACCAGGACGACCCCCCATACAAATGTTTTATTCATGCCCCTTAACATGGTCTTATATATTTTATGTGTAGAATAAATCCTGTGTAGTTGTTTTTACAAGATTTAATTTTAGGTGTATGGGTTTATTGATTTTTTTAACTAGTTACATGTACTTATTTTGCAAAATGTTACCTTGATTTATCAACTTTTATACAATTCTAACCATCTGTGGTTAGAGTTTCTGAATTTTCTAACTGCCTAAACATAATAGTTTTAGTACTTTTGCATCTTTTTTCCTAGTGTGTCCTGACCTTATCTCCTATTGTCTGGAAATCCCTAAAGTACAACAATAGAGACCACAGTTTATTGGCTTACCTTTATTCCAGTCCCATAGAACCACTTCAAGTAAGAACAGCTGTCATTTGTTGAGCTCTTACATTTTGTCCACTATAAATTATTTAATACCACAATCAAAACAATTCTTTGAGACAGGTTCAATAATTGTCTTCATTTCCTAGGAGAATGAACTGGCTTGAGAAATTAACCTGCTTAGGATTCGAAAGACTTCTCAGTAGCTCTTCTTAGTGTAGCTCTTCCCTCACTATGTGGTAGCTAGTGGGGGATGGCGGGTTTGCCCTCCTCTACCTAAGGCTGGGTAGCCAAGTCTGCCAGACTCTTGTTCAGTTGGTGAGGATGTAAGGCCATATATTGCAACTCCACTTTATCAACAACGAAAGCAATAGACTTGTTTTATTTCCTCCATGGCTCAAAATCTATTTTCCTTTTTCATCAGTAACAGAATCAGCCATTTGTATCGTCATTGTTGCCATGGCTTCTTTTGAGTCTTCCTCTCATGGGATCAAAAGCAAAATTCCATTTGTGTAATAAAGAAATTGCTATATGAGAAATATCCTATCGTACTTCTGCCTTTCCAGAGCCTGTCCCCAACTGATAGAGTTTTCATGATACTTTGCTTAGTGTGGTAAATATATACTCCTCAGTTGAACTCATTTTTCACCCATTTCTCCAACATTGTCCACAGTGCTGTGCCAGTGAGTCACTGGTGTGCTCTGTTCCTGTGGGGAAGATTTAGGGTTTGCAAGCCATGTTCACTTCTCAGTGAGAGTTTGTCGTGTGGCATTATAAGCTGTAGTGATTGCCAGAGAGAAGTTGTGTTTATCATTTCCTCAGCTAAGGGAGGGACTTCCTGCCTGCCTCCATGCTGGGAATTATGTTTTCAGTCTTGAGCTTGTACAGGCCTTGTGTATGCTGTCAGAACAGGTGTGAGTTCATGTGTGCAACTGCCCTGCCATGTCCAGAAGACCCTGTCTCCTGGAAGAGCCAGCGCTCTTACTATCTTTCTGCTTCGTGTCCCATAATTATCTCTGAGCCTTGGGTCATGTTATAGATGTCCCATTTAGAGCTGAGCATCCCACAGTCTCTTACTTTCTGTCCATTGATCTACTATAGATATCTCTTATTGATTACTACAAATATAAGCTTCTCTTATGAGGTTTGGGAGATCTGCTCGCTAATCTATGGCTATAACAAGAAGTCATTGGGAGTAAGTTGAATACTACATGCATTTAGAAGAATGGCAGTCCTAGGTTCTCTGCTGGGGGTCTATGACCTTCCTAGATACAGGTTCTTGGGCCCAACATGTGAGATAGTTGGATGAATTTATCTACTAAGATGATGTGGTAGTTTGAGAGAAAATGGCCCCCATAGGGAGTGGCACTATTAGGAGGTGTGGCCTTGTTGGAGGAAGTGTGTCATTGTGGAGGTTGGCTCTGAGGTCTTCTATGCTCAAGCCATGCACAGTGTGCACACAGTTCACTTCCTGTTGCCTGTAGATCAAGATGTAGAACCCTCAGCTCCTTCTCCAGCACGTGTCTGCCCGCATGCTGTCATGTCCCACCATGATGATAATGGACTAAAGCTCTGAACTGGAAACTGCCACCTCAATTAAATGTTTTCCTTTATAAGAGTTGCTGTGGTCACAGTGTCTCTTCACAGCAATAGAAACTCTAACTAAGAGAGCTGGGCAGTGGTGATGCACACAAACTTAATCCCAGAACTTGGGAAGAAGAGGCAGGTGGCAGGCGGGTCTCTGTGAGTTTGAGGCCAGCTTGGTCTACAGAGTCAGTTCCAGGACAGGCAGAGAAACCCTGTCTCAAAAGACCAAAAAATAAATAATACATAAATAAATAGAAAGAAAAAAGAAAAGAAAGAAACCCTAAAACAGAAGTCATTTAGAGAAGAGTGAAATACCAATTTTATCTCCTGATGAATAAAATAAAAGATCCATAGATCTCAAACATGTGAGCATTTAGTGCGGCATGCTGAGTGTTCCTCTTTTCACACTGGCAAAAAGTACATGCAGTGACATGGGTATTTTTCCCTTGCTCTCACTGACAGTGACGGTATTTCTTAAGTTCTCTACTGCAGACTGTCTTCATGTATACAGATGGGGACTGAACTCAGAACTCCATGCACACACTCCACGGCTGAGCTACACCCCAACTGTCTCCAGGAAAAGAGAGCATCACTTTTGGCTCTCCTTCTCTTCCCTTGCACTGCTCTAACAATGCAGAGTTTCTTTGGACTACCACAGAAAATTCTCCCTTGGAAAGCTAATCACCACAAATGAATTCAAGTGACTTATTCAACCAGTTGTGTTGGATACACCAAGTCCCAAGTGGGATTGCTGCACAGGTGGTCCTGTTTTCTCAGGGAAATGACTGAATAGCTCGAATGGTGCCAGTGTTGAGACTGACTCACTGCAGTCTCCTCAGTCCAAGCATTTAGTTAAAAAACACGACTGAGTGTTTAGCACACACCAGGCTGGACTCACAATGCAAGCCCATGACTGCATTCAAGTCAATTTGCTTTGTTAGGATTCTAAAGCACACTTTCATCTCTTTACAGTTTATTTTCTGCCTCATACAAACGAGACATAAATATTATATTGCTAAATGTCTATTTGAAATATTTCTAAGTAGATAATAGGGTGAAATCAGTATCTAAGGCTGTCATGGCACCCATGACAAGGAATACACCTGATGAGAAAAATGGCGACTGAAGGTTTAAGCAAATATAAAAAATCTTGTTTTCAAACAGAAGCAAGCCTTACTTCAGATATAGATTTCACTATCTTTTTTCCATGGAAATTCCAGTTAGGGAAATAGAGAAAGGTATAAAGATAGCAAGAGTCAGGGAGACATCTAATTTCAGGAAGTTAGATGGTAGCAGCCAAGAGACAAGGGAGGAGGTGAGTGCAAGTCCCTGTTTGTGTCATACAGGTGTGCACTTGCACGCACGCACGCACGCGCGCACACACACACACAGTCCATCCTGTGGAATAAGAGAAGGAGGTGAACTGTAATGAAGATATGAAACAAAGAAATAGTAGTATAAAGGAAAAGATCCATAAACATTGCTTTCAAAAAACTCTTCATGGGGCTGGAAAGACATCTCAGTATATAAAAGTGCTTGCCCAAACCCCCAAGTTCAAACCCAGAACCCCAGATGTAAGGAGAAAACCAGCCCCAGAAAGTTGTTCTCTATTACACACACACACACACACACACACACACACACACACACACACACACGAATAAACAAATTACTCTTTACGGCTCTAAGTCCCACATCAATTTCTGGAATGCTCTTTTCAAACACAGTGTAATTATCTGGTAACAAGCGGCATCCTAGTTTTTGTTCTTTTCTATAGAGTAGAAATAATTTACCCATTAATTAATCTTAAAATATTTTAATGTCTACTATGTTCATAAGAAAATGTCTACAAATAGTCAATAAAGAAAATTCCAGTTTCTAGCTTTGAGGGTTAAGGGAAATTGTCTAGTTAAATCCACTAAATAGCTTCCTATAATGTGTTCTGTAAATACAGGTACTAGTGGCAATTTAAACAGTAAAACACTCTTTTTAAGTTATAAATAAAAAAGTTCATTTAAGAAGTGGGCACGCTGGAGCACACCTGTGATCGGAGCACGCAGGAGGTTAAGGCAGGAGAATTACCAATCTGAAGGGAACAGGGGTTGTGTAGTGAGACCTTGTCTCAAACAATAACAACAAAAACAATGGTCAAGGACCATCACTGACAACTTTGTTCTTGTGAGCCAGAAGATCTGAGAAGGCCAGCTGTCCTTGGGTGAGGCCTGTGATCTTCTAATATCATGGAAATCCGTTATCAACACAGGTGATTCCCTTTTGACTAGGCACACTGGCTGGAACTTGCATACCCAGCCCACAGGAGACAGCCTCTCCCCTTTACCTGACTCCTCCTCTAAAACGAGGTATTTTTTGTTTTTGTTTTTGTTTTTGTTTTTGTTTTTGTTTTGTTTTTTGTAGATGGCTCAGAGAGAGAAATCTAATGAAGAACTTGAGTCCTCTGAAACAGATTGTTTCTTATAATACCCCAAACAGAGCCCAGGATACGCTCCGAGTCCTGCTGTAAGATCTGAAAATGAGTCTGGGCAGTAGGCCTATTTATAAAGCAAGGCTTTTGATAAAAATGTGTCTTGCAGCACAGCACATCTGGTTTGATTTAGCAAAGTCTACAGAATTGGTGTCTTCGCCTTAGAAGTTTCATCTCTGGGGGTTTGGGTATACTGAATTATCCATGAATATCATTTAGACATGAATAATACAATGTGCTTGCCTTTATTAGCTACCTAAATCAGTAGTCATGAGCATTTATTTCTGATGTGTCATGTTGCTTTTCTGATGAGTCATGTTACATTACATTCTGCTTGGCAGGGAAAAGACATGTCGTTTTGCTAAAATGAGTTATAGCCAGACATCGACACAACTCATAAAGTAAAGTACCTAGTCAGAAAAATCACCTGATCAATAGGTCTAAAATACCAAAGAGCTACAGTGGAAGGCACAGACTGTCCACACTGGAAGGGAGCAAGCACCTTCAGGAGGTATACTCTCTGTCCTGTCAGTCCATGGAGCTGAAGAGCAGGACCAAGCATCCAGTTCTCCATACCCTCTTTCAAAGCAGCAATATACTTTAAAAACAAAAATCACCCTTATCTACCCAACTGCCAAACCCTGGGTTCAGAATCTCTAAGAGCTATTATCTACTTCTGTGACTTCAGATGAGTTAGTGGAGTTTTATCAGAATCTCATAAAACTCTAGGTTGCTGTGCACACTGAAAGTCTAAACAGTACAAAATGCCTAAAATACGTCCAACCTGGTGGCATAGCCTTTCATCCCAGCTGCTGGGGAATATTATTACTTTAACTGTGTAAATGTGTGTAACATTTGATTTTGCTGTGGAATATTTAACTGTGTGAAGGTGTGTTACATTTGTTTATGCTGTGGAATATTACTTTAACTGTGTAAATGTGTGTTACATTTGTTTATGCTGTGGAATATTACTTTAACTATGTGAAGGTGTGCTACAGTTGTTTATGCAGTGGAATATTACTTTAACTGTGTAAAAGTGTGTTACTTTGTTTAATTATGAAAAGATGTGTTGCTGTTTCACCTTGCCTGTCTAAGGCACCTGATTGGTCTAATAAAAAGCTAAATGGTTAACAGCTGGGTAGGAGAGGTATAGGCAGGGCTGGTAGGCAGAGAGAATAAATAGGAGGGATCTAGAAAAGTGAAGAAAGGAGAAGAGAATGATGAGAAAGAGGAGGACAGGCCTAGAGCCAGAGAAACCAGGCAGGAAACTGCCAGCCAGCCAGAGACAGCAGGAGAGCAACACATACAGAAAGAAAGGCTAAAAAGTCCTGAGGCAAAATGTACACAAAGAGAAGCAGATTAAAATAAGAGCTAAGATAAGGGTGAGCATTCATAACTAAATAAGAAGACTCTGTGTCATGATTTGGGAGCTGGTTGGTGGCACCCAAAGAAAAAGCCTTGTATGCGGAGCTACTTGGGAAGCTGAGGCTGGAGAAACACAAGTTGAAATCCAGCCTGGGTGACTCAGTGAGACCCTGTTTCACAATAAAAAGTAAAATGGAGGAGGGGGATATAGATCTGTGGTAGACTGTGTATCTTGCATACCAAGGGCCTGGGTTCAGTTCCCACTATTGAAATCATCGTCATCATCGTCATCATCGTCATCATTATCATCATCATCATCATCAATTCATAAGATGCCTAGCACAGGATCTGTGGCGTCATTGAGTAATTGGGGGCTATGCTTGACTGATTTATTTACCCTGGCACAGATGTATAGGCAGGACCCAATCCTGTGCCTTGCAGTCATTCAATGAATCAACCTCAATCGCTCTTCAGAATATCAACCATGAGACTGGATTAGTGGCACCAGTCATGAATTATGAGTCTGAACTACTAACTGAGGATGACCAGGGACAAGTCATTCGCTCTCCCTAGAATTCTGTTTCTCCTTGCTTGTGGGAATTGGAGATCATCCTTACGTTTCCTTCCGAATCTGACTGTGGGTCCTTGCCAGTACAGAAAACCTTTTAGACATATTGAAAAGAAGGATAAGCCCTGTACAGATAAATTCTAGTCACCCTAGTTAATATTTGTAACAAAAAGTCTGCTATCGATGCCTAGAAACTGTGTGAGTTAAGACTCATGGCAAGGCCTTATTTTCCCTTATGATAAGCAATACATAAATGTTTGATAAATACCAATAGCATTCAATGTTGAGGATGTTCTATGACTGGAATATTTTATATAAAAACCATAGTGTTCGCTCTGTAAGGCCAACCAGTTCACAAAGAGAACGCCAATTCCCATTGGATGAAGACCCTGTCTTCTAGAGAAATCGCATTTCTTAAACCATCAGCTCCCCCAGTACTGAGAAAGTGCTGCACTATTTTAAAACTGTGTAGGTGGTAGATCATGTGAAACTCCAGAGGACCTATTCCAGTTTCAGCGGCTGGAGACAGGATGACTTGTTAATGGGTGCTTGCAGTCTTGGCAATGATGTGCTTTGCTTCTCCCTGTAAAATAAGAGATCATCAGAGGACCCATTTCATGTACTTGCCAGAAGATGTGACATTGTGCAGAGCAGGTTCTCAGTGCATCTAAGCTGTTACTAGTTATAATGACATGCTACTAAGGAGTACCTGGAAATATCTAGGAATCTAAATAAGATATATAGAGTCATAGAATAGCCTTCTGGTAACACGAAAGAAATGATTTTCCATTGGAAAACATTCTGTATGCAGTCTACAGTCAAGGATGCTCTTGATGCTGTTTAAGTGGAAAGTAGCTGAATGGGAACCTATTAGGCGCTTTAAATGAAGGACATACTCAAGCTTTTTGGAGTCCGTTGCTTGATGGAAATCCAACGAAGGCCATTAACTATTGGTCATCCTACTGAAGTCTAGAACTGGAGGCTGAGTCAAAATAACAATGAATGAATTGTTTAGAGAAAAGGAGACATTCTTTGCCAATTCCTGGGTTATAACCAAGGAATCAGCCCTCGTCAAAAGGAGGCAGGATCTGGGGAGATGGCTCAGTTTATGCAGCTGTGAAGAGCTGCGTTCATCTCTCTAGCACCTGTGTGAAAATGTGGGCTTATTACATCACATGTATCTTGCTAGTACTGAGAAAGTGGAAGCAGTAGGGTTCTTGGGATCTGTTAAACAGCCAATCTACCTGAATTGGTAAACTCTGGGTTTAATGAGAAGCTTTGTCTCAAAAAATAAGGTAAGAGGTTGAGGAGGACATCCTACATCAATATCTGGCTTCCATACATATGTACACATATACACAAACATATATACACAGGAAGCAGACTTTTATGTTTAAAAGATGATCATTGAGCCGGGCATTGGTGGTGTACATCTTTAATCCCAGCGCTTGGGAGGCAGAGGCAGGCAGATCTCTGTGAGTTTGAGGTCAGCCTGGTCTACAAGAGCGAGTTCCAGGACAGCCTCCAAAGATTAAGAGCACTGACTACTCTTTCAGAGGTCCTGAGTTCAATTCCCAGCAACCACGTGCTGATTCACAACATCTATAATGAGATCTGGTGCCCTCTTCTGGTGTGCAGGTATACATACGGCAGAAAACTATACATAATAAATAAATAAATCTTTGCTGGGCATTGGTAGCACACGCCTTTAATCCCAGTACCTGGGAGGTGGAGGCAGGCAGATCTCTGTGAGTTTGAGGCCAGCCTGGTCTACAGAGCAGCCAAGAGCCAGGACAGGCTCCAAAGCAATACAGAGAAACCCTGCCTTGAAAAAGATTATCATTGATTATGAAAGAAACGTTTTTGTTTGTTTTTTTTCTACAAATTGTCTAGGCAAGTATTTTTTTTTTTGTCGCTGTGATAAACCCATATGATCAAAAGGAATGTAAGAGAGGAGAAGGGGTTATTTTAGTTGACAAGTCACAGTTTATCACTGGAAGGAGTCAGGACAGGAACTCAAGCAGAAACTTGATCCAGAAACCATGAAAAAATGCTGCTTGTTGTCTCACTTGGGCTTGTGCTTAACTAAAGCTAATTATCCAGCCGGGGACAATCTACCCAGGGAATGGTCCTGCCCACAATAGTCTGTACTCTGCTACGTTGGCAACAATCAAGACAGGCCCCATAGACATGCTCACGGGCCGATCTGAACTGGGACATTTCTTAGCTGAAGCTCCCTGCTTAGGCGATTCTAATCTGTGTCAAGTGGACACTTAAATCTTAGCTCTGCAGTGGGTCACTCACCCCATGAGATCGCTTCTGGAAATTCAGGGGAAACCAATCACCTGTTTGGAAATTGTTTTGCTTTAGAATCAAAGGTGAGTTTTCATCTGTCTTCAGAGTTTGAAATTATGTTTGTAAGCTGTTTGTATCTTGCACAGCTACTAAGAAATATGATGTCTCTGTTTGGTGTTTGATGTTTGGTGTCTCTTTGTGGCAACAGAATCCCTAAAATACCTGGTATCCTTTTAAATGTTCTGTAGCTCCTACAGCTGTCAAGCATTAGTGCTTTCCTCTCATGGATTATTGTGCACAGCATCTGGGAGAAGACAGAGCTGGACTTCCATGAGAATCTTAGGTCTGGGTTTCTAAATGGGATTGTTCAAGCCAGTGGAGATTGCAGCCTAACAGCTTAAACAGACTTACAATGTGCTGAGTCAAGCTAAGGAGAGAGTGTGCTTTGGAGGGATGTAATCATATGGTTTTCTGGTGAGATTTGGTTTAGAGGTCCCATGTTTCTTCTGTGCTCATTGCTGAAGTCCCTATCAGTAGATAGGGTGAGGGCTGGCAGGCAGGCAGATGGTCTGTAGTGGCTGCTAAGCTCAAAACAGTAGACCGTGAATGTGGATGAAGATGGACCTTACAGGATCAGGGATCAGAAGAGAAGGAGCCCTTCATGCCACCGTGTGGAATCTGGATTTGATTTCAAGGGCAAATGAGATTCACTGAAGGCTTGGTGTGGCGGCACACATCTTTAACGCCAGACCTTGAGAGGCAAAGGCAAGCTGATCTCTGTGACTTTGAGGTCAGAGCTACAAGACTGAGACCTTGTATCCAAGGAGGAGAGGCATTCCGTGAAGGATGTCGAGCTAGCGAGTGATGGCACTAGTCTGTTTAGCAGGCTTTCTTAGACAACTGATTAGAAGAGGTAGGTGATATTTGAGTTATGGTGTCAGTTCAGAGGCACAACCGTCTGGAGAAAGAGAATAGGAGGGAGGGGAGGGGAGAGATTAATTGGTCCTAAAACATGTGAGACGTCATGGTTGAGAATGTGGGAGAAAGGAAGACAAGGGGGTCACAGGGGCATGACACTGTTTTCATTTCAAGTTCTGGCTACAATGTTCATGGGGCCATGAGACCTAGAGAAGAAAGACAAGTTGGCAGGGTAGGGTGGGCTGAGGAAGGCCTAAGCGGCAGGGCATATGCGTCAGGACAGCATGGGTTGAGACTGTAGAAATTCTGGACACCTTAAAGTAGAAGAGGAGGTTGGAAGGAGCTGAGATTTGGATGTGGAAACTAAGCATATGATCCCCCACACTGCATGCTAACCCAGGCTCATATGCCCTTTTCTCCCTTAAGCTCAATATTGTTTGTCTGGTTTTTTAGATAAGTCATTCCATAAGTGGTTTCAGCTGGCATAGAGTGGCGTGTGCCGATAACACCTGAGTGTTGTGAAGCACTTTTGATGTCTTCAGACCACAGCAGCCAGATAAAAATGCCCATCCATTCCCCAACAATGTCATTATGTGTTACGATAAATCTTTCCGCCAAAAGCCGCCTGAGCCCCACCACCACATGTGAGTTTTACGCCAGCCGCCCGCCTGAGTTAGGGCCCAAATGAATACACAGAAACTTGTATTAGGTTCAAAGCTGCTTGGCCAATGACTAGGACTTCTCATCTGTTAGCTCAGTCTTAATTATCATAAATCTATATCTTTTATAAGACTTATCTTATCGGACGCCTTGTTGGCGTCCCTCCTTGCCGGTGGATCACATCCTACCGCTGGAGGAGGAAGGGAAAAAAGGGGACACTTTCAGTTTCCTTTGCTTAAATATGAGTCTCCTTGCTATGTCACTTCCTGCCTGGATCACCACTTCTCTACTACATTTCCCAGAATTCTCTTTGACTCCTAGTCCCATCTAACTTGCTATCTCATTGGCCAAACAGTATTTTCTTCAACAGTCAATAAGATAAACATACACAGAAGTAGTTCCCCCATCAATTATGTGCCTGTTCTTCAGTGCAGTGCCTTTGAAGTTAGGACAAAGCAGGTTTGCATACCTCCCAGGGCCCACTGTATTTGTATCCCGACCTCCATTTTCTGGGTTGGGTTTAGGATTAAGTTTTGAATTAGACTCAAAATCCAATTCAGCTCCTTGCTGAGGTGAGGAGGAAGTCAGGTCTATTCAGTGTCCTTCCAAAAATCAATTCCTGGGTGGATTTCCCATTTTCCTCTTTTGTCCACTCATTTCCAATGTGTTAGCTATATATCTGTGTCCATCAAACCACCGATCTTTTCCTTCAATGTTCTCCAAATATTCTTTCAAACCAGCTCTTATCCAATGGGAAAAATAAAAGGCTGAAGAACTTTATCACCAAATTATTTGGTATCTTGACACTGAGAGGCTGTATCCTCTCAGGACTATAAGGAGTACAATATTTGGTGTCTTCAACATTTTTCTGCCTTTTACTGTGCTGTATTGCTGTATGTACATTCTTACGCACCCAAAGATTTTATATCTAATGAGTGTTTTTATATCTATAAGATGGTGTTGAAGTTAGATGATGTATAGTGGTACTGACTTTTTTTTTATGCTCCATGTACTAAATTTTTAAAAAGTTACACCTGCAGATTTTTATCTGCTTTCCATCAGCATAAGCGCTCCGGGATCAGCACTTTCCAGATCTCCCATGAAAAGTGATGAGGTCTTCCAAGGGCTGAGGTCATATGATCTGTCTCAGAGCTGTCTTAAATGGTTGCCAGCAGCTAGGGCATAAAGTGAGTGCTGTCTTGGCCACACTTTATTGAATTCCCTCTCCAGATGCTCCACATATTTCACAGCAGAGTTAGCAATAGCAATCACGGTGGAAGACCATAAATGGCCCGAATCCTCTCTCAATCCCCAAGTCAGTTCCCAGCTACTAGGGGCTGAAGAGGATGACAGACTTATCCCATTCACCTGACTGTGCAAAACACTCATGTGTTTGAGAGCTCCGGAGTTCCAAAGGGGATGGGAGGAAGGTTACAAGGAGCACCATGGGAGTTCGAAGACTGTGGCTTTGGAGGCTAAGGCTTCCCCTTACTTGGCACGTTGTATATTTTATGAGGCCTGAGAGGGCAGCCAATAACCCTCAACCATGTTTCAGACCCAGAGCCCCAACCTGGATTTGTCATTTTTCATTCCAAGTTCACACAATCTTCCTGCAAGCCTTTTTGCATACAAATCCAATTCAGCAGGCGATTGGCATAGCCAAACTTCACACCAAAACTCTTTCTGGACTGAGTTTGGGACTTGCTCTGGTGTCATGTGAAATAAAGTGACCAGCATTTCAGTTTTCACTTAAAATTACATTCCTGCTCAGCAGTTCTGTCAGAGCAATATTAATTCCTACTAATATTGACAGTCCTGTGGAAGATATACTTAGAAGTTCTGCTGTTTGTGCACCTATGAAGGGCATGCGGTTGCATCTTCTAGGCACAGCAACCCCTTAAATACAGCTACGACTATGAGTAAATAAGTGTCACTGTCAAACCAAATCTTCATTTTGCTCCAAGGCGAGAATGAAGTACCTGTTCAGGGCCCTTCGTCATCAGTTGTCTATATGGTCACATGATCTGATGAAAACATTGTATCAGATTTCTAAAACATTTATCTTTCTTAGCAAGTACTGTGGAAGTTTTGACTGGAACAACTTCTCATCACCACCCCCATCAGTATTTTTCTTTCACCTTTTTTAATGGATGTAGTGTGAACAAACAAATAAACTTCGCCTCTAAACCATATAGATGTTCTGTGTTCCTTTTTCTACACCCAGCGTTTATATGGCCTCTTCATCCCCTCAGCACCTACAAATGTGCACATATACACACCACATGAACACTCTGTGTCACACCATGCATACCCCTTTCTGTAGTTCTAGCCTTTGCAGACAACTGTAAGAGGTGGACCCTGGCTTTCTTGCTCTGCTTTCTCCATTGGCTGTGTTGGTGAGGATGTTAATGGCGAATGCTGAGGGTGGTGTGAGACCCCTGTTATCATGCAAGCAATTGCTAACTGTGGACCTCTGACTTTGTAATTTGTTCTTTATGGACTCGCCTGCAGCCAATCAGCAGAATCGATAGTCTCTGCTGAAATGTAAGCAAGCACTGGTGTGTTGTGTGACAGGTGAAGACGCATGTGCTTTCCAGGGGTCATGGGGCCACATCAAATTTCTCTCTGACTTGGTTTCAAAAAGCCCAATCCATTTAGGGAACATTCGTCACTGGAAAATGTTGCAGTGGGGAGTAAGAAAGGCTGCCTCTCCTCGTCCGTCTTTTAACGATGTTTGTTTTCAACCGCCTGTTCAATAATGTCACCAGGAAGAAATTATGTGAGGAGAATAAAGTGCCTACAGTCTATTTATTTATTCATTCATTTCTGTAGAATAACACTAGCTGTTGCTTGCTCATGTATATTAATACAGCTGCGGTCCTCTGAACAGTCACTCTTTCTATTCCCTTCCAAGAAATAGGTAAGTCTCTCTCCATGGGATTGATTGCCTGGCATTGCAACCACAGGGAAAGTTAGATGAGCTAAAGGGGAGACATACATATCTCTAAGCCATCATTAGAGTATGGTGTAAATCTACTCAATAATTCGGCTTCTGATAAGATGCCAAGAACTTTATCTATTTTTTTCTTCAAAACCATCAGGCACCAGGCAGTTTTGCAGAAGGATATAAAAAAAAGGCTAATGAGTGAGAGTGGATTCAGAAGAAGTAAAATAAAATGGGCATTTAATCTTCAATACTTTATCACTGCAGTTTTTCCATTTGGCTTCTAAAAGTCCGATTTGTGTTAATGTTCAGCTCAGAAAGTAGATGATCGGACAAGCAGAATTCTGTGAGTTAGTGTGAAATGAAAATAAGCCTTCAGACACGAGATTTCCCTTTTCTTTACTTAGGGGATGAGAGGTACCTGCCAAACTCCACCAGAAAATCCAGCCTTGGTCAGGCAGGGCCACCAAATGAGACAAAATTAATCAGTGCCAGGTGACTGGCCACTGCCAGGATCTGAGGCCATGGTTCTGTGGGTCAGGGAGTCTGCTACCTTGATTTGGGAATGGGTCTGAAGAGAAAATTAAATTTAGGATATGATCATGTGACATCAGCATGACTTTTATGGCTTGCTTTTCTTGTTCTTCATAATAAATTTGGGGAGTAGGGTGTGTACTTTATATCTGTATCCAGTCTGAATATTTCAGTGTTGTTGATCCATGGACAAATGCATATGGGCTATTAAGAACCACTGGAAAACTAAAATGGCCCTAGCCAAGGCCATCTTAGTAAGACCCTAGGCTGCTTGGAAAATGTTCCTGAATCCAGCATCCTGGGGCATCATCGGTGCTCAGTAACAGTACAGGTCATCTTGGTACGCAGACTCGTTCCATTGAAAGCTCCTACCCGCCACAAGAATATGTAAAATCTTATGTTCTACCTATTTCCTGTCATACTTAACACAACAAAATTATAGTCTGTGAAAGCAATTTGGGCAGAATTGTAGAATACATTGGAGTATAGACATGTCTCCTACTGCAATGTAAATTCTTCAGGAAATAGGGTCGCATGTTAATGGACACTGAATACCTACATTTAGGCTAAACTTAGTCACATGTGAGCAAAATACAAATGGGAATCTGAGGCTGATATTTGAATTTATCTATTTGCTATTTCTATATGTACTATATGCATGTGTGCATGAGATACACAAGGCTATGCTTGTCCAAGTTATAGGATTTATCTTTGAATTTGAGCAAACTGCACCTTTATGACTTAATTATCATGTTTCTCTTATACTCAGTGTTTGTGTGCATGTATGTTCATGTGTGTATGCATGTGTGTGTGAGTGCGGGCACATGCATGCCACTGTGCACATGTACAGGTCAGAGGACAGTCTCTGGGTTGGTCCTTGCCTTTCACCTTGCTGGAGACAGGGTCTCTTGTTTCCAGTGCATACAGCAGGCCAGTTGGCCTTCCAACTCCTGGGATTTCCCTGTGTCTGTGCCATTTCATCATAGAGATGCTGGGGATGCAGAAGCGTACTGCCACACATCCAGCCTGACATGGGTTTGAGGGATCCAAACTCTGGCCCCCTGATTTGTATAGCAAGTGCTTTCTACACTGAGTCATCCCCCGGCTGTATTACACACTTCTCTATAGAAAACTACAATAACAGGAATTGGGACAGAAGGCTTTCCAGAGATTTAAAACACCCATTCTAGTACATTTCTCCATTATAGTGATAAAGAGAAATCATAGAAGCTCAAGAGTTCTACTAGTTTATATAAATATAAACAGCTACAGAATGTAAAGCTTTGTTGTTTAATATGCTAGTCACTTCAGACACCCACAATATGACTGGCCAAACTTGATGCATGAATGTGTGTGTGTGTGTGTGTGTGTGTGTGTGTGTGTGTGTACAATGAACAATAACATAGTTATGTGTTTTATTTTCTTTGTGATTCTTATAAAAGTGAATTTATTTATGAAACAAAAACCATTGTTTGATCAAGTGTTCTTGGTTTTGGGGTGTAAATAAACAGGTTCACAGTAGTGATTTATAGCTTGCTTTTTCTTCCCCCCTCCCCCTTTCCTTTCCCCTCCCTCTCTTTATCTCATCACCCCATCTTCCCCCCTTCCTCAGTGTCATTCCTCAGGTACTGACTACCTAGATATTTCAAAACAGAGCATCTCACTGGTTGTCTAGTGAGTCCCTAGCTAGAGAGGCTAGGGATCTGCCTCTCTCTGTGTCCCTGGTGCTGGGGTTACAAGCATGCACCACCATGCCCAGCTAGCCTTTTATTCATGGGTGATGATGATAAAACCAGGTCCTCATGTGTGCTTCAAGCCTTTTACCAATAGAGTTATAGAGTTAGCTCCTAGTCCTATGTCTTATTTGTTGTTAGACAGATGCCACTTGCAGGCTTTTCTCTTGGTAGCAGTCTACATTAGCCTGCCTGTTCCCTCTGATCCTCCATTGACCTTTATGTCAATCTTGACACACCTGACACTCTCACACTCAAGTCCACTCCAGACCCTCCCAATCAAGGTCCTCACAGCCTGAGAACTTTCATATATGGATTTTCCTCACAACGACACTATGAGTGCCATAGAAGAGTTTGGCATGCAATTTTTATTTCTTAGGTAAAATGGTTTTCCATCCATGATTGCTAGCATTTTAGATTTGACTGAGTACAGAAAAGTATGCAAAGAATCATTAATGAATATAGCTTTTGGGGATTCTCCCCTATACAGTGACCCATGCACTTAGCAGGGGACACAGGGACAGCTAGATAGCTTGCTGGCTAAATAGTGTGGGTAATCGCAATGCCCACTTGGGCTGCCATCTCTTGAAAACCATAGTCTGTCTTTGTCTCTGTCACTGGACACTGTGACCCATGCTGACAGTTCTATCCACCCACACAACAGACAGATGGCCATGGAGCAGCTGTCACCTACTATAGCTAGGAGTAGTCTCCCAGCAGGCTGTGATGCAGTCCTTTCCTGGAGGAATTCACGACTACTGGTCCTGAAGACCCAACGACGCATCCCTGTGCTTCTGTACGCTATCAAAGCTGAAGCATGGGGGCTGGGGAGATATTTGGTTGGTGAAGCTCTTTCCAGGCAATAACAGGGACCTGAATTTTACCCCTAGTATCCATAGAAAACATTTCTGGGAATGGTGGCATTTGTATTCCCAGTGCTCAGGAAGTGGAAACTGGGGTTCACTAGCCAGGATGCATTTCAGATTCAACGAGACACCCTTTATCATAAAAGGTGAAAGGGGGTTCATATAAAAGGAGTGACATCCAAGGTTAACTTCTGGCCTCCACACATTCACACACAGATATGTGTGCAAATAAACATAGATCCAGAAACACACACACACACACACACAGAGAGAGAGAGAGAGAGAGAGAGAGAGAGAGAGAGAGAGAGAGAGAGACTATCTCATGGCCCAGTGGTTGACCTCAGGTATCCATGGAGAGCAGAGATTTCTGATGATCACTCTGAAGCCAGAGAGACATCATGGTTAGAAGCAGGGGCTGCAGGCCCCAGCCCATAGCAATGATGTAATTGGAAAGCTAGATCCCAAGCTGCACAGGAGGTAATGAGTTCCCATTTTTGACTTAATTAAGACTTTAATGGTTATAAGGACAAAAGTCTCTCCTTAATTCCATACCAACCAAGGACAGCAATTTCAATCCCTCTTAGAATGTTGACCCTGAGCTGTGTAATGAGAGAGGAAGGGAGCCTGACAGCACTAAAGATCTTGTGCTATCCAGGTCACTCAAAGCCCTAGGCCAGGAGAACATTACTATCCCATTGCTCGAGTTATGTCCTCATCTAGCCTGGCTGCTTGATGCAGACCCATCACTCTGCCGAGGCCACCGCGGGGCCATTGGCAAGAGGAGAAGAGTTCACCTTCCCAGGAGCAGGGCAGAAGGTGAAGCACTCTGAGAATACAGAGGACCATCCTGGTGGCTTACCAAGGGATGCAGGGCGCTAGACGGTACCCAGGAAGAACGAAAGGAAGGAGGAAAAGGCACCACTTCCTCCCCAGGAGTCATCACCATTCTGCTGCAGGTGGTAAACCTTTCCCATGCAGGTGCCTTTGGGTCTAGATAAGATATCTAGCCTGTAAATCTGCTTGGAGGGTGTGCCATATTAAACTATCATTGGTGTCCATGTCCAAGGCTAAGGTTTAATAATTCATTCATCAATTAGTTACCCAGCCTCTGAAGGAGTCACCCGTATTGATAGGCACTGGGAATGCAATGTAAACACACATATGCAGAGGTCATAATCTGATAGATTACTGTCTGGTCATAGAAGCACAACGAAGATACAACATTTCTGAGCATGACACACTGAGGGAAGAGGATTGATCATTAGCTTCCTGCTAGTGACTAGCAACAAAAAACCTTGAAGCTAGACTAAGAGCTGTTCTAGCTTCATCCCAGCTGCTAAGTGGTTCCCCATACTGACTTTTTCCAAATGGTGGGAAGGAAACTCTGGCCTTGTGGTAGGGGATACAGTTCTCTGAAATTATAACTTTTAGTTACTTTTCTCAACCTTGTAACAAAATACCTGACAATAGCGAGGGAGGGAGGGAGTGAGGGGTGAGGAAAGAAATGAAACTGGGCATCTTTGGCTCATGGTTGGAGGGTGCAGTCCATCATGACCAGAAGGCTTGGTGGCAGATGTGTGAGGCAGCTGTCACACTGTGTTGGTAAAACACCACTGCCCACATTTAGTGTGGGTCTTCCTCTGTCAACCCAATCTAGAAACTCCCTAAAGGACATCTCAGAGGTGCATCGCCTGTGATTCTAGACCAGGTCCATTTGACAGTCAGTATTAACCATCCCAGCTAAGGTACAAAGACTTGTTTTTTTGTTTGTTTGTTTTTCCAAGAAAAAGCTGAATCGATTTGAATTTGGTAGAGAAAATGTGTTTCTTCTCACCAGTCAGGTCAGGATGGAAAGTCCACACACAAAATATTCTCCTTAGGTCTTAGAACACCTCCTTGCTGCCTTAGCAGGAGGTAGCCCCAGATTGAGTCTCCAAGCCTAGTCCTGAGTGGGAAATGCCTTGTCTAGCATGTCTCCATCAGAGAGCTCTGATTAGTATCAGTCACCTGTAATTTTCATCTTTTCCTCTCTCCATTGACACTGCTATCCCAAGAGACAAGGAGAAACAACTTTTCAATCTTGAATTTTCAATAACACAGAAGCAGTATCAGCTCCCAGAATTATTTTTTCTAAATTATTTCGGGGGAGAAGTAGGATCAGTCAACCATCCAGCCTCCTGAGCATAAAATTGCAAGTGCTAAGGAAACCTGCATTGTTAGTGCTGGAAGTAGCTGGAACAGTTTTGTTTTTTCTTTTTAGGATTCAAATCCTCTTATCTCCCAGTAGGGCAGGAGGGTAATGTTTGTAACATTTCAATCTCTAAACCAGAGAATAGAAGATATCAGTGTTACTTAGCTGAGACACCAATAAATATTCATAACAATGGCACATGCCTAGCTAATTGAATGGCTTTTGTTAATATTAAACTAGATATTCATGGACATGTGCCTTCCCCTATAATGAAAATACTGCCTTGGGCTAGTTCTGTTTTTCTTGTCTAGAACAATTTATGTGCTTTCACTGAAACGAATATAAACTCGAATTCTCATGACAAAAGAATTCACCATTAATTTGAGTAAAGAATTTCTTTATTCCCTTTGTGGTATGCTTTATTGAGGAAGTAAATCCTAAATGCATCTTGAAATTTTTGTTCATACGTTATATTTAATTTCGACAACACAGTCGATGTCTATAAATAGAGATTCCTGGGGTTATTAGGAACAGATGCATTGTTATCAAATCCATGAGAGATTTCCTTTCGATTAATTTAAAAAGTAATAAAAACAAAGCAAAGCAAACGAAAATTCCTGTGTGGCTGTTTCTGTGAGGTTTGAAACTATTATTTTTCCTATTTCTTCCAGCTTCCTCTCTCTCTCTCTCTCTCTCTCTCTCTCTCTCTCTCTCTCTCTTTCTCTCTCTCTCTCTTTCAGTTTGCCTTGTGTACACTGACTTGAATATTTGGTATTTTGCTTTTGTGAAGGTCACTTAGCATTTCTTTTCTTCTTCTTCCTCCTCTTCCTCTAAGGTTTTTGAGATGGCAGTCCCTCATGTAGCCCAGGCTGGCCTCAAACTTGCTGTGTAGCCAAGGACTACCTGGACTACCTGATGGGCCTGCAGCACCCTCTGTCTTACCAACAGACTTCCTTCCTTGTCCTAGTCTTGCCTCTCACTAGGAAGTTTGGGGTGCAATTTCTATTCTTTTCTGTTCTATTCTTTTGAGTAAGTACTATGAGAAGACACCTGGAGTCATTGTTACATTGAACCATCAACTTGAGGCAAACCTAGAGTCAGCTGGGAAGAAGGGATATCGATTGAGAAATGGCCTCGATTATATTGCCCTGTGGGCATGTCTGTGGGGATAATCTTTCAATTAAGAATCAATGTGGGAGGGCCTAACCCACTGTGTGATGGCACCCCTAGACAGGTGGGCCCAGATTGTATGAGAAAGGCAGCTAAATTCCAGTCTGGAAGCAGGCCGATAAATAGCATCCCTCCACAGCATCCGCTTCAGTTCCTGCCTTGAGTTCCTTCCCTCAGTGATGGACTGTAACCTGTAAGATAAATCAAACCCTTTCCTCCCCAGCATGCTTTTGGTCATGAGGTTTTATCACAGCAATGCATGAGCATGTTAGAATACCCAGAAGGCACCTCAGATGAAAAGTCCAGAGGAGCTGGAGAAGAAGTATGGACAGAGTGCTGTAACTAAAGAAGCATTTGTGACTGTCAACCGCAGCGAGGATCCAGGAAAGCAGAGCTCCATGGTGCAGGCTCCATCTAGACTTTGGCAGCAGTGTTCTCAGCAGCCAAGACATAGAAGCAGCCTAGGTACCGCCCAACGCATGAATGGCTGATACATACATATTAACACATATATCCTTGGTAGATTTTGCTATTTGACATTATTAAAGAGTCAGTAGTATGAGAGTAGAAGCTGGGGAGGCATGGGAAGAGGAAAGGGACTGGTGGGAGCGAAGAGGGCATAAGGAGGGTGATTGGAGCCGTGAATACGGTCAAAATAGATGAGACACATGCGCTACTAGGTCATTAAAACAGTTCAGGTAAAGTTTGCAGAAGACCTCCATGCATTTCCGACCAAGATGGCCAGTGAGATCTTAAAGCAGACTTTCTGTCAAGGCGAGTTGAGGAATCAGTGAGAACAGACCACATATGCAGGCCAGTTCTGTCGAGAATCATCAGGCGTTTTATTCGGGTCAGCTCTTTCATCACAAGTGTAGGCCAATTCTGGGTTGGCAAGATGGATTTGAATTCAGGGGATTTTGTAACCAGATGCTGCCTAGCTAAGTTCCACTAACGATATTGATATTTAGCTGTGTTCCACAACGTCACGTTCCCCTTTCACAGTGCATGGCTGCTTTTGTAAGACAGCTGTGCAGACACAGACACATCTAGAAGCCAGTGAGTAGCTCTCACTAGTGGAGGGGGGTCACTTCCAATCTAAGGCTTAGGAGGGCGATTCTCTACTCTTTCTTCCCTCATCTGTCAGCTATGCATGGAAAACTGTACAGCTCAAGCACATGGCACAGCACAAGGCAAGGAGTCTGTGTATTCAAATTTTCAAGGGCAAAGCCACCAACCAGCCCACCATGCCACACTAGGTTTTCCCTGTAACCAAAATTTTGGAGCTTACGTATTTTAGCTGCTTTGATTCAAACCATGTCTGAGCAAAATTTGTACTAACACTCTTTAGATTACTGACTTATAATTTAGGCAATGGATTTAAATGTTTTAATAAGTGGCTGTGTTGGCATTATAGAAATATAGGTTATAGTGTCTGTTTGATGCAAAATGGAGACAACACAGCCTATCTTCTAATTCACTGTTCACAAACTTTAGTAATTTAAAGTTTAGTGATGCTATTCAAAGGTAACAAGTGGCATCAGGCACTAAATTAGCTAATCAATTAATTCAATTCAGAGAGCAAATTGAGATTGGTAAATAAAATACAACTTTCTGTCGATGATTAAGTCTTAATGATCTACCCATTATTTTGTGGGTTACATTAAGATATCTTCAATCCATTGTTTCTCTCAGAGACAGATAGATGCTGGGTAGCCTTCCTTCCTGTAGGAAAGACAGATGGTATTGTTTCCCAGGTGTCATTTTAAGGAAAGCAGGTGTTTGCTCTGCAGCAGCATGGCCACATATGGCCCTGTGTTCTGTATAGCTTTAAAATTGGGGTGGTGAGAGCATCAAGGACTCCACCCTGGTTCATTTACAACCAGTGGCCAAGGGAAGGGTGTCCACAAGGAAAGAGACATTCTTTCCTCATCTGTCAAAAATACCTCAATGTAGTCTTGCAAGTAAATTTAGTAGTGTTTGAGGAGAATCTAGAATGGTTCACATACACCAGGTTATATAATGTCATTACTTCCAGACAGGTGTCCTAAGTGAGACTGTAGCACTCTTCTTTCTCACACTTGCCAGAAATTCTCAGCAACCTTAAAAACCTGAAATGTGGAAGCTCTGGGGGCTGATGCCAGGCCATGGGGCTGCTTTGCCCATGGTAGGCTAAATATCAGTGCTGGGTGACTATGCCTCTCCCCGGGGGATGGGGGAGGCCCAAATGACTGTTGGGCTTCAGACTATGAAACACAAATTCTCTTATCCCTGCTGATCACCTTGCCAATAGGACACTCCTGTGTATCTCTCTCCTTTCCCAGACCTGTGTCCCTCGCTTCTCACTGAGCTCCACAGGAAACATTTTCTGGATAATCCCAGGCATGAGGGGCTTTATAGCAAGACCCAGAGTTGTGGTCTCTTTGTTCCCAGAAGGCCCAGTCGATGAATTTAACCTTTAGAACTCAACAAGATGTGTGTGAGTGAGTAGTGTGTATGTGTGTGTGTGTGTGTGTGTGTGTGTGTGTGTGAGTGTGAGTGTGTGAATGTGTGCAAGTGTGTGTGTATGAGAGTAAGTGTAAGTATGTGTATTGTGGTGTGTGTGTGTGTGTGTGTGTGTGTGTGTGTGTGTGTGTGTAAACATCTGGTGTTTTCCTCAACTCCTTTCTATCTCACTGAATCTGGAGCTTACCAGTTTGACTAGACGGGCTGGCCAGTGAGACTTTGGAGACTGCCTATTACAGATACATGACACATCACCGGGATTTACATGGATGCTTCGATCTGAACTCCAGTTCTCACACTTGCTTGTTCAGCAAGCACTTTACTGACCAGACATCTCCCAGATCCTAGTCTCCTATAATTTTTATAGAAATACAGGTTAGCAAATCATTTGGGACAGTAGCCTGGCAATGCTTCATACAACAAGCTTTAAAGTGTGCTTGATGGTTGAGCTGATCATTCCATACAAATATTTGTATACAACCAGGTGTAACGCATTGTGGCTTACAATAGTAGTGGAATAGAATGGGAAGAATCAAAAATACAGTGACAGGGTTTGCCAAGGAGCATCCACACCATGAGCCATCAGACAGCCGGTGTAATTTAGATAATTTAATAAATAAATAGGCCAAAATGTGTCCCCTTTTTTCCTCAGACTAGTTTTCACCACCAAATGCACGTGTCTCTTGTCTTTATTACAGAAATTGAATCCATTCATAGATCTTGAAGTGAGTTCATAGGTAGTCTTGAGCCATCCTTTAGTTAGGCAGGAAGAAAACTCTATGTGGAGCAACAGAATTCCAACTCGAATTCGGTTTTTTTTTTTTTTTTTTTTTTTTTTTTTTTTTTTTTTTTTTTTTTTTTTTTTTAAGGCAGGGTTTCTCTGTGTAGCTTTGGATGTTGTCCTGGAACTTGCTCAGTAGACCAGGCTGGCCTTGAACTCACAGAGATCCACCTGCCTCTGCCTCCTGAGTGCTGGGATTAAAGGTGTGCATCACCAACACCCAGCTACTTCATTTATTCTTAAGGAAGCTATATGTAAATTATTTTGCTTCCATAATTATGAGGAAAAAGTTGTATTCCTTCCAATATGAAGATCAAAACAAGCAGGTTTAATCACAAAAGGACTGTCTGGCTTTGTCAAATTAGGACTTGATAATGGAAAAAATAAATCCAAGATGAAAATATCAGGCTCCAACAAGGCTAGGAATATTACCCAACAGTTAGAATGAAGGACTGGGAGAAGCATACCAAGTGGATTGAAATATTAGCTATTTGGCTCACACATGTCTGGTTCCATTTGATTGTGCTGGAGAGATTGCCTGTTGTTGTCTCCCCTCCCCCATGCATCCTCTCCTTCAATAATAATAGAAATGCCTTGGACAACGTCAATTGCAATGACTTTTCTGTTTCCATTTAAGGGAAGTTTAGCCATGTGATTAAGAGGTACTAGTAGGATGCAAGAAAATGCAGTGTGTGGTTTGAGGATGGCACCCTCCAGGGGAGGATGCTGTGTCTTTGTGTCTTGTCCTTTGGAGTATGGACATGGTGGTGAGTCATCTTAACTACACCCATGGTCAGAGCAGAGGAGTATTCTTTGCAAATAACCCATGGACATTGTTTTTTACAATTACTGATGATTCAAATTAGGGCTTTGATCAGAAATTTGATAGTGCAAAAAAGGGGGCAGTTGGAAGAAAACACCAAAGATTGATTGATTTCCACAGCAGATTTTTTTCTCAGAGTTGTTGAAGATGAGAGTCATGATTCAGATGTTGGAAGATTTAATTCTTTACGTGGGTTATATAGATGGCTTATAGGCATGACAGCCTTGCATAACCTTTGCTCTGTGCATGTCAGGGAGGATAGAGGGTGGGATGGAAGGGGTAGAGAGTGGTTATGGGGCGAGAAAACAAACCAATGTTATCAAATCCCACTCTTTCGACTTCATTTAACCTTAATTACTTCCCCCAAGTCCCAGTGTCCAAATACAGACACACTGGGTTAACATTTCCACCTATAGCTGTGAATGTGAGCCAGACACAGTTCAGCCTGCAATAGTTCTGTTGTTCCATCGGTCCGTATCTCTGTGCATTGCTATTGTTGAGGAGAGATGGGGAACATTCCTGGTGGCGAAGCACCTGCATTTCCAAGGTGTCTGTTAATACTTGTTGAGTCACTTGTATTGTGCATTCTGAAAATCATAGCCTGACCTAAATGCTTGTCACATATTTTGCAAAGTTTAATTATAAATTAAGTGGGGGAATATTCTACATAGTGTTAGAGAATACTGGTTTTACGGTATTAATACAAAGTATTCAAGTTTAGCTGATAGTTATGGTGGGAAAATTCACATCGTCTCTTGACTGTAGAATTTTGGTTGTATTTTAATCTCTATACACTCTGGAATAACAATTTTCTGGTTAACTTATTGTTACTAGCATGTAATAGGTGATCACCAGTGTTTGTGACTAGATGTATCTTGGTCTGTCTTCTATGCCTAGACAGAGATCCCTCAGATGGAACAACTTTTGTGCTAGACTTTTCTTTACTGAGTTTTACCATTGAAATGGAGCATGTTAATTCTCATTTAGAGGTTCTCTTGTATGGCTAAATATATGAGAAACTAACTAATGAAATAATTTTGGGGATGCCAAAGGGTAAGACTATCTTTAAGTGAAGAAACATTTTTTTAAAGTATGTACATCTTAAACAAACAATGATTGTGCATTTTTGTCATAAGAATATTGGGCAATGATTCTAGGTGGATTATGTCTCAGGAAACTAAGTTAAAAAAACTAAAAATATATTTAACAAAGTAATTGATGGGATTTTTTTTTTGGTTTGTTTTTTGCTTTTTTTTTTCAAACAGTTTCCTGAAAATTTGTCTTCAAATGAAGCATTCCTTCCAGTTGTAATCAGTTGTCTGTGAATGCTAAATACCATTTTTCATAGAAAGACATTAAGCAGTCTAAGCAGTCTATATTTTGAGTGACAGAAACTCCAAAATAGGGACCCAACCACAAGCTCTGTCACGTGGATGAGAGGACACTATTCCAGCAGTGAGTGTGAAGCACACAGAACTCTGGAGGAAGAGAGATGGGGTGGTAACAGAAAAGGGGAAAGGTACTGAGACAGTAGAGTGTTGGGTGCTCAGTGTAGCAGGGGAGTCATGAGATGACCTCACTACAACAGAGGAGGGGTCCGGTAACTCCCTCTACAACGAGAGGGCGAATGATCCTCAAGGAGACACTATACGTGACTATGTTACTTCACTGTCATTGCTCTGGTTACATTCAAGTCTCTCTCTCTCTCTCTCTCTCTCTATCTCTCTCTCTCCCTACCTCCCTCCTCCTCCTCCTCCTCCTCCTCCTCCTCCTCCTCCTCCTCCTCCTCCTCCACAGATCTCCTATCCCTCTCTTTGAAGTTACTTGTCCAGTGTACAGGCAAATACCTGAGTGGACACTTGTCATACCCTTGCTATGAGCTCTTACTTAGTGTCGTGATCTTTTTTCTAAGACTTAATTTCCTGTATTTGCATGTAACAAATTGATTAACATGTATATCTCCACTATCCTCAAGGTTTGATTAAAGCAAGAGTGGTTTGTTAATTATTGTTGTGATTTTCTGTCCCTATTTCACAACTTCTTACACCTCTTTACACTTAGTAAAAAAAAAAAAAAAAAGGCACAAAGTAAAGGAACAGTGCAAATACATCTGGGCGGGGTCCTGTGTACCTATGTGCAATATGGATATTCTTATTCCAAATAATGAACCTTTTCCAGTACCCAGGTTTCTGCACTCACGAGGCTGGCGCGCAAAGTAATGGTGGCTTTCTTTATTGTGTACACACAGCTCTGTGGCTGCCATGGGCATTTCTTCCCTCACTGAGATTTGCTTTGGATAGGCCGTTTCTCATTCTGATCAAATGAACCATGGTCAGCATGAATGGGCCCTGGCCTCTATACCTATCCTCCAGGCGAGACACCTCCAGTGTGACAAGGCTCTTTTCTCTCCCACAAGAGAAGTCGCTGTTGAACCACTTAAGATGACACAGACACAGGTCCCTGCTTGTATCTTTTTCTGTGGCTTGTTGGGCTGAGCTGATCGCTATGTATTGAGGGGCTTCATTCAAGCTGGCTGTCAACCAGGCTAACTGTCTGCTGGGGAATTTGAGGAAAATGTTAACTGGGGCTGAGTACGAGCTTGCCAAATTCACAGCTCATTCTGTCATTTAGGAGACAGTCTGTGTGTAACCCCATCTCCCTCCTGCCTTAGTATGGTGACGAATTCCTTCCTCACAGGGTGGAGTGCACTGATCCAAAGTACATGCTCATAGCCTACGTCAGGTCAGGGGACAGAAAGATTGGCCATGAAGACTTTATGGACCAGAAGCTACTGGCCTCGTGGGACCAAGGCCTTCTGGGAGTTCAGATGCCTGAGGTGACTTTTGGCCAGCATGTCATTGTTATCAGACCCCTCATCAGAGGCATACAGGGGGATTGTGGAGTTTGCCAGCAGGTCACATGAAGCTAGGCCTCCAGCATGGCTCAGTGCATGCATAACCTCTGGTGAGAACAATTTAAATGCACCATTAATCCCTTGATGGTCACGAGTAGCTGTACCCTGTGGGGTTCCAGCGGCAGGGCAAACAGCATCTAGGTTTTCATAGTCTAGCAATGAAGCCAGAAGACTTAGCTCTGCATCTTGGTCCTTTTCCACAGTGTTGCTCTGAATTCATTTTTTTTTTTTTGTCTCCTGTTCATTGTCTCCACCTGTGAATGCTGGTACAGGCACAGGTGCACTGCTCTGCTTCTTGCTGAAGGTGAGCACATAGAGGAAGGGCTGGAGCTTAGATGCAGCTATGCTTGCCACAGCTAAGATGGCACCAAGGAAATGGTGCTGGTGGATGCACAGGAGCCAAGTGGAATTTATCTTTTAAAACTAAACCTCTGAAATTGCCTGCTGTATTCCTTCAATTTTCCCACATCATTTAGTTATTTATTACTTATTTAGTGTGTTGTGATGTGTGGGGTGGGGAGGGTCAGAGACAACTCATGGGAGTTGTTTCTCTCCTTCAACCATGTGGGTGCCAGGGATCAAATTCAGGTGCTCAGACTTTGCAACAAATGCCCTTACCTGATGAGCCATCCTGCTGGACCTATACCCACTTTTTAAGAGGAAATAAGGTGCTAACTGTTAATCACCAATGGAGTTAAGGCCTTTTTTCACTCCAGCCCTTTCACCATGGTGCAAATTCAAGGTGTCATCTTGGAAGCAGAATTGGTCCCCTGCAGTGGATTCTATCTGGGGCTCCCCAACTTCTAGAGCTGTAATCTCTCTCTCTCTCTCTCTCTCTCTCTCTCTCTCTCTCTCTCTCTCTCTCTCTGTGTGTGTGTGTGTGTTATAAATTGACCAACCTCAGATATTTTTGTTATAGCAGCTCACAGGAACTAGTGCATCATCATTGAAATAAAGTTCAAAATCAGCCATACTGCCCTGGGTACATGCTGCCAGGATCATGAGAATAAAAGCTTTATATCAGTGTATGACTGATAGAGCATAGTTAGGTGTTGGTGGTGGCTATATCTGAGGAGGGGGACTCAGAGTCCACACATACTTAGGTAGGACTCACGTAAGGCTTGGCTATGGACATTTCTGGTCAATGGAGATAACAGAAATGGCATTGGGAGGCACAGTTAGCATGGGAGATTAGCAAACTGAGCCTCCCTCCTGTTGGCAATTAACAAAACTTCAGACCTGTAAGAGAAAAATTAACATAATGTGATCTGACATATTATTTTGCCAATGGAGAAATGGGCAAGCAGGTGGCAGAGGTGCAGGCCTACAACATGGATTTCTGACATTTAGAGTGGAATCAATAGAAATAAAGTTTCTAGGTGAGAACTCAACACGCACACGTAGTATGTTTTCTAAGTTCTCCCTGCAGCGACCTTGTCCACATTCCTGGAACTTGTAAATGTGTCTTTACAGTTATAACTAAGTGGAGGCTCTTGAGATAGTATCCTATGTAGGTGGGCACTAAATACAACCAGGTGTCCCGAAGAGAGAAAACACCGGCAGAAATAGAAAAGGCAACATGGCCACAAGCACATGAATAGGATGATGCTGTGGGAAAAAGCCACCAAACCCCAGAAGCTGGAAGACCCAGGCAGGGAAAGGCTTCTCCTACTACAGCCTCCTTCAGATTTCTGCATGCCAAAGCCTTGGAAGAATATATTTCTGTTGCTTTAAGCCTCAAGTTGACTGTGGCATGTCACAGCCATGCCAGGCACCTCACACTTTACATACCCAAGAAGGAAATCCCATTTCTTCATTGTGCTGTCACTTCTTGTCTGTCTTGAATGAGGATATTCACAGATCACTTGTTATCTTAAGTAAATGGCAGTTAGTGATACCAGGACCCCCGGCTCAGCACCACAGCCTCCCTGGGATCCAGGGTAATGTACTGGAGAGACAGCCCCGTTTGGCTCATTGAATCTTAGGAAATTTTATTGATCTCATGATGCCTGCTGGCATCTTGGGGACAGGCAATAAAATATTGCAAGCTACTTCCAGTCTTCAGTAAGAAAATTTCATTACTATTGATATTGTTTTTATGTCTACTCATGTTGTATAATTTCTCCCATTCATCCTATCCAACAGCTACCATAGCCATCTACATCACACACTACACTACTGATGACTTATTGGGAAGTCCAGAGGAAACAGACCTGCTGTGTGAGCTTGTAAGTAAAGCACAGTGAGTTGAAGTCCAACCTAGTCACTGCTTGCGAGTGTGGCATCACATAATATTCCCATTGTAAACCTGGATGGGTCCCCATAGAGCTCTGGCTTCCCTCAACATCTCGATACAGAACATACCACTTCCCAGGTTCATCTTCAACAAATAGGCCCAATGTGGAAATACAGAAACTCTATATGGTCAAGGGGCAAAGAAGGTTTAAGATGAATGGCTACATTCCCCTCCCTCAACACCAAAGGGGTGATCTTGGCTAATAAAATCAATGGCTGGGAAAGCCTGGGACTTTTTGGTCAAGTGTTCCTGGCCCTTTAATTCACTGTAAAGGAAATGCTGCCTAACAAATTGTTACAGTTCAGTTTTAGACTTTCCCTAAAGACTTTCAGTCTCTGAAGGACTCAGCAAACTGAAGATGTTCATTAAATTAAAATTACTTTTTGGCTTTGAATGAAACACATGTTTCCTGGAGCAGTGTTGGTTGGACATAGACTAGTGTATGGCTTTACTTTAAAAGAGATGAAACTGTTTCTTGGTATCATGACCAAAGAAGCAGCATTAATCCTTCCAGCTTTGGGGTGGAATTTTTTCCATGAATACAGCAGTGGCTTTACACTGTTAGGGAATATAGATCTACAAACCTTACTGAGATAAGTCTAGGTTTACACAGATTTTTGTACTTTAACTGTATATCAAAGTTCTCTAAGATTTGCTAATTGGCTCACTAGTGTGTGGTTTTGCACTAAATGCTTGTTACACACCCACTGTGAATGCCTCCTCTTCTTTTTCCTTTAGTTCTTTGACGTATGTGTGGTATGTGTATGCATGGAAGATATAGAAAATTTTCAACATGCACTATCAAACCTAATCCAGCATCATTCTGAAAGAATCTATATCATGATCAATTGGGGCCTATACAAGAGATGCAAGGATGTCCCTGTGTATGCAAATCAATATATTTGACACAGCCCATCAATGGGTTAAACAGCAAAGAAAACGTGACCATCCCAGCTGATGCAGAACATCCTTTGCAACGAGGAGCTACAGCTTGGGTATAGAAGGATTCTCCTTTAGCATAGTAAAGGCTGTGTGCAATAAGCCCTAGACACTCTGCCAAAGAGACTAATCTCAATGAACTTACTCTTAAGCTGCAGAATACAACAAGCAGATTGACATTCACTGGCAGCATTGGAAGCCTCAGCCAGAGTAATTCTGCAAGGAAAAAAAAAAAAAACTCTGTGAGAGGATCCAAACAGGAAATGAGGAAGTTAGACTGTCTTTATTTGTAGATGACATAATTTCATATGCCAAAAACTGCAGACTACTCTGAAGGTGATAGAAGTGATGGAGAAATTTAGTGTTTTATGATACAAATCAACACACAAAAAGTAGCATTATTACACAATGATGATAAAATGGAAAGACACCAAAATAGCTACCAAAGAAACTTACCTATGAACATTTTAATAAAGGGAGTGGAAAAGTTTCTTCTGCAATGAATAGAATAAAATATTGATGGAAGAAATTATACAGAACACAAAATTGGAAAGACGTGTTAGGCTCATTGATTAAAAAAGTTAATGTTGTTAAACTGTCCATATGATCTAATATTATCCTCAGCTTCAAAGAAAGTTCCACAGAGTTGTCTACCAGTGGAAAAATGAATATGGAAATCCAGTATTGATATGGAGGACATTGTGTTAAGTGTGATAAATCAGGCCTTGGATGGCAACATTCATGTTCTTACTGTTTGGGGGAAGTTCAAGCTGCTAACCACATTGAAGAGTATGGCAGAGGTCACTAGAAGCCAGAACGGAGAATAGTGAGAGGACGATAAGGGGATCCAAAACAAATCAGAGGCAGAAAGTTGTTCTACTGAGACATAGTATGAGAGTGAAATTATACTACATGGCAACTTACTACAGGCTTAAGGCAGCTAAGGAAGAATGGTTTAAGGTTCCCAGTATCTGTAGAAGTGACAAATCAAGGGGAAATAGAAATGATAACTACCCTAATTTGATCACAATGTATATGTGTGCTTAATTATGACACTACAGCTCATAAACAAGAAAAATATTTTACCAGTTAGAAGTAAACATTTTTAAAACAAGGCTGATAAAGAACCTTCAAGTGTGTAAATTTCATAGATTCAAAACTTATAGTTGAAGCAGGGAATTTTCATGACAGTTTCAAGAAAACAAGACACACAAATAAAACAGAATAAAAGAGTACAGTTGGTGTTTGCTAAAGACAGTGAAAACACGCCAAGCAGTTGGTTGCAGTTTTCCCTGAGACAGACACGAAATGAGTAGACCGGATTGGACATCAGTCAGTCCCCGTAAACTGAATCAATCTTTTTCCTTCCTAAATGGTACACACACACGCATGTCAGCACTTGAACTGGTTCCATCTTTCACTTAAGCCAATCAATATTTATTCATCTCATTACAGCAGAGCTTAAAATATAACACGCAGATAGTTAAGCATTAACTCCAACTCAGCTACTCTGCTAGATGATGGAGTGTGCATGTTGTGTGTTAGAACTCAGGCTTAAGCCATGAAGCTCAATGGTAACAGTTGGTGTTCCAATGGTGTTCATTCTATAGTTATGAACATGGGTTTTCTGACTGTGGAGACACAATTCCATACCTGATCCTTAGAATCAGTGGATGTATTGTATGCCGAGATTCGATACTGTACCTTACAAGTGTCCTCAACTGTACTTTAGCTACACCTTGAGCAGCTGGCTAATTTCAGGTGGTAGAACACATTGTTGAAGCCATAGACCTCGTGGTCACAAGCCCTGGCATCACGTATTTATCACAAAGGCAATTCTTTGTTTTAGGTTGGTGCCTGTCATTTATTGTGTTAGTGGCTAAGATTTCCTTTCCATAAGCTTCCTTCCAGTCTTGTTGGGTGTCTGGCAGATGGAAGAGAACAAGGAAGATAAAGACAATTATACCACATATCAATTTGATGCTGAACTTTAGCCTTCTCAGGGTAGAACTGTCTACTGGACTTAGTCTACTGGCAGATGGCCTCTTAGTCTAAAATGTTACTGTCATCAAGAACCACCCCACTCCATCTTGACATCGTGATAGTTCTTTCCCAAGACTCGTGGGGAGAACTGGTGATAACGATCAGGGTTACTTTTCTTTGATCACTTTTATTGAAATTATAAAACAAAATGACTCATGATAAAGTGAACGATGATGGAAAATTAATGTACTAAATAGCTCAGTCAACTGCCAGGACAGAAACTGGGAGCATATGGGAAACTCATGAAAAAGTTTCAATTTTGGCCTTGTTTTCAGTAGCTGGACCATGTGGTTGATCACCTAATGCATCCCAGGAATCAGCCACTTCTATTTTTCAGACCTTTGTCATATTTTTTAAATGAAAATTATCTTAGTTGGTATAAAAATAATGGGTCTTACTCTGACATTTGCATCTATAAATGTCACTGTGTTTCTTTTGTAGAGATTTCTTTTCTATTTAGTCACATGTATGTGTGTCTGGATGTGGAGATGAACATATGAGTTCAGGAAGTGTTATTACATTGGAGTTGGAGTTACAGGAGGTCACTAGCCACTGGGTGCTGGGAATCAAACTCTGGTCTTCTGAAAGAGCAGCATTTGCTCTTAACCACAGCATCATCTTTCCAGGTTATGTTTCTTCTATACACTTTATTTCATGTTATGTCTCTGTATCTTCAAATGTTTCATTTTGCAAAGAAAGGATAGTTCTGTGAAGGTGATGTGCTGTGGAGAACAGTAATTGAAGTGACTGAATACTTTAAGCTCCAGAGTGAAAGGGTAGATCCCTAAGCTTTCCTGGTGACAGGGACTTTCATGAAGGAAATCAGGAAGTGGTTGTCTTACCCATTGCCTGTCTTCCCTACAGTAAGAAGTGCAGCTGTGTGTTCTGAGAAACCCAACAGTCTTGGGGGAGGCCTGTGGTCTTGCAATAGCATGGAAACCCTAACTATCAACAAAGGTGATGATTTTTTTTTTTTAAGTAGGCACAGGGGCCTGGTATTCAAGAGAGTCCAAGGCAACATCAGCTACAGTGTAAGTTTTAGACTATCATAGGCTGTATAGGAAGGAGTAAGGGGGAGAGGAGAGGAAAGGGAGGGAGGGAGAGAGAGAGAGAGAGAGAGAGAGAGAGAGAGACAGAGAGACAGAGAGACAGAGAGACAGAGACAGAGAGACAGAGACAGAGAGACAGAGAGAGAGCGCATTCTTTCTTTCACAGTTCTGAGAGCAGCAAGTAGTCCCTAGTACTAGGGAAACAGTAAACTTGATTCTTTGAGTTTTGCCAACTGTAAACTGAAAGCACAGCTGTGGGTGGGTGGGTTTATTTTAAAATAATCTCCAGCTGATTCCTCTGATGAAGAAATGTTAGGAAATATCATTCTACTGCATGTGGCTGCAAATAACCACTCTAGGGCCCAAACTGTCTTGACATTTGCTTTTGTAAATAAAGTTTTATTGTGACTAAACCGTATGTGAAGTTCAGTAGATTCAAATGCCCAGGAAAGCCAAGATATTTAATTTCTGGTCTTTTTCAGAAAAGTCTGTTTACCTGATAACAGACATGGGAGGCACAGATGAGAGAAACAGACCTCTCAGACAGGAACTGGAGCGTACGTAGCATTTGGTCCAAAGCTAATAGCCATTTATCTAGCTTTCCTGGGAGTCAAGCAACTTCAGGGAATGATTGCTCCTTCTATTAATTAAGATATATTGAATCAAAAAATGACTTTAAAAATATTTTTAAATATTTCAGATATGAAGCACCTTTTCCTTTGGGAAGATTGCCAGATATAACACATCTAAGCCAATTAAAACAAGATTATATGCTAAAGTGTATGTTACCAACGGAAAGAATCAGAAATTGGAAGACGAGTTAAGATAGACAGGGTCAGTGTGAGCAACAGTAGATAAAGGAGGTGCAGAGGAAGTGTGGGATTTTGATAGGCTTGGGGAAATTAAGTCAGAAAACTAACTTCTTTGTTTGAATGATTGATTAGACAGCTCACTGGTTGATCTATGCTAAGTGTTTACAACTTGATAAGCAATGGGAAATTAGCAACATAGTAAAATGTCCCCAGTTAGTGGCTTAAAACAAATATATATTATCTCACATTTTAGAAGGTTCTGGGTGTAGGAAAGGCTCAGTTGTGTGGTGCCAGTCTTAGGTTTCTCCTGAGGCTAAATGTAATTCATATACTGAGGCTGCAGAGGAAACATGGTCCAAGGACCGAGAGTCTACTTCCAAGGGGCTGTGTCACATGGGCCAACGTGGCCTTCACTCTATCTGGCTGGCTGTAGGCAGGGTAGCTTTGTTCTCCAACTCAAGGACACTTGCATATGGCTTTCCGATTGTCTCCATTACATGGCAAGTGGTTTTTCTTACAGGGAGAGGAACACAAGGAACGGAGAGGAAGAAAGTTGTATTGCCATTTCTGACCTCAGAAGGAGGTCTACCATCTCTTTCACAATATTCAACTTGTCAAATGTGAGTTGGGGGGGAGGCTAAAAAATGGGTTCAGCAGTTGAAAGCACCTGCTGCTCTTCCAGAGGACCCAAGTTGAGTTCCCAGCACCCACATCAGGTAGCTTATAACTTCCTGTAACTTCAGTTTCAGAGTCTCTGACACCCTCTTCTAGCCTCTGCAGACTTCCACAGATACATGGTGCATATAAACTCACACTGGCACATACAGGGAAACAAATCAAATCAATAAAGTAAATAGAGAAATGGACAGAAGGATAGATAGATGATTGACAGATAGATAGATAGATAGATAGATAGATAGATGGGTTTTTTCTTCTAAAAGTGAGTCAGGGCCTGGAGATGTAGCTTTGTTGGTAGGATGCTTGCTTAGCATGCATGATGACCTGGGTTTGAGCTCCAGCACTACATAAGCTAGTGTGTTGATGCACACCTGCAATCCAACACCAAGGAAATGGAAGCCAGACACCAGAACTTCAAAGCCCTCTTTGGCTGCCTAACAAGTTCAAGGCCAGTTTGTCATTGCCTATGATCCTGAGATTACAGGCAAGCATTCCTACCCACTGAGGCATCTCAGCCTTGATACTGCTTATTTCAAAGATGGAAACGGAATGATTTGGGTGCTGTAAGTTTTGATGAAGAGGCTTATGTGATGTGTCTCTGCCCTGCTATACAAGTTTGAAGACCTGAGTTGAAATTCATGTAAACAGCTGTGCATGATCACACACATACCTGTAACCTCATAGCCATGGCGGGTGGAGACAGGAGGATCACTTAGGATTTCTGGACGCTAGACTACTCCATGTTCAGTCAGAAACCTTATCTCAGGTAAGAAGGTCGAGAATGACAGAACAATGCTGCAGATGTTCTCCTTCACATCCAAGTGTGTGCACAGGTGTACATCTACACACACGCACGCACGCACGCACGCACGCACGCATGCACGTAAGCGCTCTCACACACACACAGTCCTCATGGATAAGAGATGTTTTATTTAAATAATATTTTCATTGTTATTAATTACCTGTGTATTTTCTTTCCTTTAAAACTCTGTCTATGGACAAATCCTATCACTGGAATTCAATGCTCTAGTTCAACTACGTATAACTTGAGCTGTCTTCTCATTTTTATGTGGCTTGGGATGGGAGAGTATGATTTAAAAAAAAAACCTAAGTCTCCCTGTGGGATGTGTCATCAGGCATTTCTGTTTGTCATGCTTATGGTGCAGGTAAAACACTCACTAAATTCAGTCTTTGAATTAAGCTGTAACCAAGCTTGTATATTCATTAGAGGAGAAAAATTCTCCTCGAAGAAGTTCAAATTGTTTATTGATTTTCATTTCTGTGTTCAAAGGAAGCCTGAGTGAGTCTGTCTCTACACCGTCCCCATGGGGCTGGGCAGCCAACAAGTGCATCACATTTAAACCCAGCTGAATGGCAACCAATCAGAATGGGAGGATTCTTCTAAACCTATATTAGCAAACACCGAAGGGGTGAGATCTCCAGCTCAATAAGGTAGCTTAATGAGGAATAACAGAGTTACTACAGCTGTCAATAAGTGGCAATTTGAGGGGAAAAATGAAATAAGAAAATTAGGGAGTAGGAAACCACCTCTGCCAGTAATAGGCAGCTATTTTTAAAAATTCACTTCATCCTTATATTTAGTAATAATTGTATATGAGGTAACTCCATTGAGTAATCATGCAGTAAGTGTTCCCCATGATTCATGAAGACAGGACTATAGGTATCCCATGGGCTAATGATCACAGGTATCTATATGAATTCACTCAGAGGCATCTCTGAAATAGGGAGGTACCAGTTTACAAAAAAACACATATTAATATTATATGTGCTAGTGGAAAAACCTGAAGGTTGGATTTTATGAATGGATATGAAGTGCTATTTGTAGCCCATTGATAGGTGTCCACTATTGCAATCTTATCACCTTCAGGTATGGAGTTCTAACTCTACCTGTTCAACTTGTGAAATAGGCTGCCACGATTGCGATCTTACCTCATTCAGATATGGAGGGCTAATTCTACTTGGGAAACAGTCTGCCTTTATGATCATTCTATTTTTTAATAGTCTTCATTTAAAAATAAATCTAGACATATGTAATTCTAAGTACAAATATACATAATAAAAATGTACCTTCTCTCTCAGACTCAAGGCTGTGGCTTAAGATTCCTTAAAAAAAAATAATAAATCTACAGTTAGTTTTTAAGTTGGTCCTGAAAGACTCAGCAAGACAATGAGACTTGATCTGCCTTTAAGTCAATCAGAATTAGAAAAGAACACTACCCGGGCCCCTTGTGTTGCTGTGTAGAGTGGGGAGGAAGATCCCAGCTTTTCCTCATCTCTTGGGCAGTATTTAGCCTCAGTTCTGCCAGTGCTCTATCGACTGCATTGTCAGTAAGCTGTTGGGAAAGGCACTTATTTATGCCTCAAAAGATGTTTGAGGATGATAGAATACAGCAGTAATAATATTTTTTGCAACCCTGTATTCACACAAAACAACAATGCTTAATAAAAATAGTGGTTTTATGTGGAAGTGAAACCCCCATGGCTAGAAGAGTGACCATACAGATTTGAGAAGAGAGTGCCCACCGTGAAAGCCAGCTAGTGCCCTCCATAAAACCTCAATAAATACTCAAGATCCTTCTAATTGTGTCTGTAAGTAAGAGGGGTTCCTACTTGAGAGGAAGTGAATTATTTTAGTTCTCAGGAACTTTGCAGACACATGTAACTGGAGGGATATTGGAGATGTATCTTTTGCTGGTGAATAGAGGCTCCAAAAAGTCTCAGGGGCCTTGAGATGTCTGGGGCTCTGTGCTTTGCCCAGAAACTTGCACAGAGAGTAATTTAAGTCCTGTTTGTATAGTTAAGCTGACTGTCCCTTGCTCCTTCTTGAAACTGTCCACACTGGGGTCTCCCATTCATTGCTTAACCTGGGGTCCATCTTGCAGTTTTCCTCTACTATTCTTAAAACTCCCAGTATGCCATGTGTATGTGCCATAGAAAACTGGAGTGGCTGGGCTCTCTTAGTATGAGCAATGCTCACTTCCAGGCCCTTCAAGATGCTTTTAGTCATGGCTGTACTGAACTTTCTTCCAGTCCTAAGCTATTTCATACCAGACTTAAAAATCAAATACCCCACCCTCAAGCTATCCCAAACTCTCCCTGAACTGTCCCACCAGGTCCTGCCTTCCTATCTCATAGAGACTTTAGCTTTCACAGACATTTTCTAGACTGTTACAGCTCCCTAGCTTCAAACTCCTTGCTACTAAGCCTGGGCCCTGTCACTGACCACACGTTCTGTTGCCTGCCAGTGCCTACTGTCTAGGCCAGGCTCTCTGGAATCTTCTCCCTCCTCTCCTAGCCTCATCACCGGGCCCTGATTGCCTCACCCTTTTTGTAGGACCAATGTCAACTTATTCTCTCTATGTACATCATACAGACCCTTCTTTGTCCCTGAGAAGAATTAGTTCAGGCAATCTCTTTCTGGCCTGACTTCTCCTCTTAGATCTCTCTCTCTCTCTCTCTCTCTCTCTCTCTCTCTCTCTCTCTCTCTCTCTCTCTCTCTCTCAGAGGAGCTAAGGACTCTTTCCTGTAAGCCCTGCAATCATGCCTACCATTATGATCAGAAAGAGAGAGAGAGAGAGAGAGAGAGAGAGAGAGAGAGAGAGAGAGAGAGAGAGGATGAAAATAGAAGGATGTGAGTTGTAAAGAGGAAAGATTCTAAGGGCAATGGGAGAGTTGATACGAACCAAACACATTATAAACATGAAATGTCCTTTTGAATCCCATTATTTTATACAATTAATTCATACTAGCAAACATTTTAAAAAACTCTTTTGCTTGCTTTAATAAATCTTGTAATAAGTAGTTGTATTTCACCATTGTTACAAATAATCAGCCAACATGATGATTTCTAATCATGTGACCTTCTACGGAAAAACCTACGGAAAAAGAGGCATGGAGACGTCTGGACATCCAGCGCTCCTCTCTCTAAATCCAAGCCTCTGTCTGCACTGGGGTTCAAGGTAATTGCAGACCTCCGGAACCGTGCTGAACACTCCTGGAGAGATCCTTACTCAAGAAACCCTTAGGTAAAAGTGAAAAGACTACATATGCACCTGATTGTAGCATGATAAATAAAAGACCCAGACACAGATACTGCGGGTTAAGCTCCAAGCTGAAAATGAGAGAAACAAAGCAGCGGGCCACTAGTTCCTACCTCTACCTCAGCTCAGACCAAAGGGCCGATCCTCAAGCTGCTCCAGACTTCACTGCCCCTCAGATTCACTCAGACTGCTATGCTCTCCACAACGTGGCTAGAGATAAACTCTCAGACTGAATGCCTCTACCTTTTATACATCACAAATCCTGGGATTAATGGTGTGAGCTCTGATTCATTGTCCCGTAGCCCAGGGTGGTCTTGGACTCAGGGATCTGTCTGCCTCTTAATCCTGAGTCCTGGGATTAAAGGTGTGTGCCTGGCTTCTGTAGCTAGCTAGTATGGCTGCTTTGCTATTTTGATCTCCAGTGGCTTTAATAAATCATAAGCAACATATCACCACGCTTGATCTTTACCTATGTTTAATCTATGCAAATCACTCATGTTTATAGTTTCCAGACATTTATTTTTAATTTATCCCTTCCCACCTGTGCACCATGCCTTTAGGCCCCAAGCCTTTCTTATCACAGCTTCCAGAAAACTATAAATAAATGCAGGTAAACTATGTTAGCAAAGCCTGGGAAGGACCAGCCAATTGATCTTTGTGTCGGGATTTCATTGCACCAGATATTATGAGCAACAAAGGAAACAGGAGCTAAAATGCCATGGCTCAAAAGGAAGACCAGTGTACTACAACTTTGCAGAAAATGGCTCATTTTCAAATTGAGGGTCATGACCTACCAAAGTACAGAAACTTTCTTTATTGCTTAAAAACAGAAAAGATTTATTTATGACTTAAAAATTTTGAAGTTAATTTTTAAAAAGTATTGAGTTCAGAAATAATGGGTTTAGAAACGATTAATGTCATTGATTTGAAATTAGATAAAAGCTTTGTTCTTACTGTCATTAGTTTTGAATCTACCATGTCAACTCAATTTTTGCTTGTTAATTAACTTAATTGTTTTTACTGAATAAAAATAGACTTTTACATTAATACCATCATTTATTTCAATCAGACTCATTCCCAATACTTGGAATGCATTCCATTGGTTCCTAAACTATTTGTCCAATTTTCAAACAAACCAATTCTCTTCACAAACACCATTATAATACAGTGGAGGCCTCAAGGATTCTCAGAAGAGTTGAAGTTGGGGAGATGTACTTCTGCTTACAGAGGAACTCTTTCCAGACAAAGCTACCCTTGCCAACAGAAAGGAACACCAAGTACAATGTTTTAAGAGAAAGAAAATCAACTACCAATATGCATCTGGATAGAGAAGTCATGTCAATAGCGAGGCAGACTCAAGCAGAAGAGAAAGGGTGTGTATCCAGAGAAAGATGTATTTCCTTTCTTCTCCAGAAAACTAGCTATTTAAAAAATCCAGTGATTGAAAATGTGTATTTTAAATGTATTCATCTATGTCCCTGGAGAATAAAATGCCTTTGACACCACAGTGTCAATTGGCTTCATAGTAACATTTTATTGATATGTGCCACTGAGAAATGTCCAGTTGTGGTGATAGCATTTGTTGACAACCCAATGGGTAGGATGTGTGGCAAAGCCCTAAGTTAAAGTGTTTGCACTGGAGTCAGAGTGTTGCCTAACTACTCTCAGATAGCAGAGATACAGCCACATCATGAAAAGAAGCTGAAAGACAAGAGCTGCTGGTCTGTATGGTCCCACATGGTATGAAAAGACAATATTAGTTCTTCCAGGACAGAGACTGGTCCCCATGAAGCTTGCTATAAAATAAAATAGACATGAAGAGGCAGAGGAGTGTTCTTATAGCCCAAACAGGAGCAGGATTCCCACTGAAGCAGTGAGTTAATAAGAAAGCATTAGGAGACATACATGGTCCCCTGGAGAAGGGGAAAGGGACAGGATTTCCTGAGCAAATTGGGAGCATGGAGGGAGGGGGGAGGGAGCTAGGAGAATAAGAAGGGGAGAAGAGGAGTGGTGAAGAGGACATGAGGGAGCAGAAAGGTTGAGTCAGGGGAAGAATAGTAGAGAGCAAGATAAGAGATACCATAATAGAGGGAGACAGTTTAGGTTTAAAGAGAAATCAGGCTCTAGGGAAATGTCTGGAGATCAACAAAGATGACACCAACTAACAATCTAAGCAACAGTGGAGAGGCTACCTTAAATGCCATCCCCTGATAATGAGATTGATGACTGACTTATATGCCATCCTATAGCCTTCATCCAGCAGCTGGTGGAATTAGAAGCAGATACCCACAGCTAATTACTGAACTGAACTGAACTAGAATCCAGTTGCAGAGAAGGACAAGTGATGAGCAAAGGGGTCCAGAACAGGCTGGTGAAACCCACACAAACAGCTGACCTGAACAATCTTGGTCCCTACACTGATAGCTGGGAAACCAGCATGGGACTTATGCAGACCCCAGGAATGTGGGTGTCAGTGAGGAGACCTCGGAAACCTATGTGGCCTCCTGTAGTAGTTCGGGACTTATCCCTAGCATAGGTGTGAACTTTGGGAGCCCATTCCACATAGATGGATACTCCCTGAACCAAGACACACTGGGGTGGGACTAGGCCCTATTCCAAAGGATATGGAAGACTATGAAGATCTCCCTATGGAAGGCCTCACCCTCCCTGGGGAGCAGAAAGGATATGTGACAGGTAGGGTTGTAGTTGGGGGGGATGGTAGGGGAGGAGGGGAGGGAGAGGAAACTGAGATTGATATGTAAAACAATCTTGTTTCTAATTCAAATAAAAAATTTGAAAAAAGCATTAGATCTTGGCAACCAAGACTTCAAAGAAAAACAAGGAGCTGGGGAGATAGTTGGGTCAGTAAAGTGCTTGCATCCCAAGCACAGACACCTGAGTTCAACTCCCAGAGCCCACATGAAAGCCATGTGCAGGGGTGCATGCTTGTAATTGCGGCAGATGGCTGGCAGGGACAAAAGATCTCTGAGGTTTTCAGGCTGGGAGTCGAATCTAGCCAAATCATCAAGTTCCAGGTTCAGTGGGAGACCCTGTCTCAGAAGGTAAGACAAACAGACCATGATTAAGGAACACATTGATGCTGATCTCTGGTCTCTATCTACAGACAAGCACACAAGAACATACAAAAACATACATAAATGATAAAAATAAAAGGCAAACAGTTACATCATTTATGAACTTGTCTTCATCATCTTGACTGAGATTTTCATGGCAGTAATCATGTGGAGTTTTGTACCTGTGGTGCTTGTTAGCTCACGGGCATCCCGAGAGCTGATGCATTGAAACCATCTTGATTTTTAGGTGGTGAGAGAATGACCTCCTTCCAAGGCGAAAGCCAATCTATTCAACAACTGCCCCATCCTTCCTCTGTATGCTCCCTGGTCACAGACCACTTGCTGCAAAATAATTTGATCTTAAATCCCATTTGTGTGCAATCTTAGAGCTTACGAGAAAAGGTCC